>NW_019671927.1:507781-518641 GCF_002708625.1 Rhizopus microsporus ATCC 52813 | reverse complement strand
CACGGTCGTTCATTAAAAGGCACACCTACAAAGAGCACTGTACCAACTGGAAAGGTATCATAAATATTGGAGTTAAAAAACCAGGATCAGTTTCTAAAAAAAAAAAGAAAGGCAGATGGTAAGGAAGTAAAAATAAATGGTAAAGCTAGAACAAGAACTGAGCAGTTTTTGGCCTACCTAACCAACGTAATGAATACACTAGATAAAAATAATATAAAGGACTAGTATATTGCTATGAATAATGCACCTATTCACAAGCCAAAAGTAATCAAAGCATTAATCGAAGAACGAGAACATAAATACATATATTTGCCACCATATTCTCCTTCCTTGAATCTAATCAAGAAATTTTGGTCAAAAGTAAGCTGGTGTTAGAAGAACACCATTGACGGTAGATGATCGTCTTACAGATCGTATATGTGAATCGGCTGGAAAAGTAACAAAAAAAGATTGTGAAGGATGGATTAAGCATTCAATGTCTTTTTCCAGAAGTGTTTGGATGAGGAAAGAAATCTTTAAAATGGTCGTTTGGAGTTCAGCTTTCAATAGACGTATTTAAATTCGTTATAAATGAATAAGGAAAAACAAATTTATTTTTATATTATGTCTACTAGGAGTGTCAACAGATTAATATTTAATCATGTTCAGGTGAATCAAATGGCCCCAAATCCGTCATACCTTTCTTATGGTCATTTTCGGTCAATTTGATAATGCTGGGATTGATGATTTCTGATAACAATCTGGGTGTTTCTTCAGAATTATACCTACTCTTCTTTCTATTGTCTTTATGAGAACTTTGGATCTTCTTAATGGTATCCAAGGTTTCCTCTAACTTGCACTAGAAATAGATATACATATTAGTAAGAACTTTTTGTTTTCAAATTGTTATATAATGTATATGCTTTGAAAGTCCAATAAAAATTAATTGCATCTTGTTGATACATTTCTTTATCTTCAAACTTTGGCTCAATGTTGAGCATACCTTCTCTCCAAAAATGGAGTACCTCGTCTTGGTAAGAGAGAGACCAAAGCTTGATTTTGTTGTCTATCAAGTAATTAAATGGCGTGATAATGCTATAGCTATAATGGAATGTATATTACTTGCTGCATGAACGAAATATATTTTTAATTGTCATTACGATCTCTTCTTCTTAAGGTAAGTATAATATCTCTGAAGCTTCGATCGCTATACTCAATTGGTATGACAACAGCAACTTCCTCCGTTGTGGGAAGGTTATGAGTACGTCTGTCACTCCCTTCGATTAACCCCATTCTCATTGAAGGACTGATGATAATGTAAGGCGAGTTGCTTTCATTGTGGTCATTGGCGTTGTTGCTCAAATCTCCGTCCGTACTTGTATTCTCGTTTCTGCTTAGAATCTCATGTGCATGGCGATATATACGTGAAAAAGGGCTGATGAGAAAGCATAGTAGATAGCTCCGTTATGATCTCGGAATTAAGATTTTCGTTTCTTTCGGATCTTCTTTTGTGTAGCGTAAGATGGATCATATATGTAGAGTTGAGCATAGGATGGTTCGCTGCCATCATAAGGAATTAGTGTCCCCTGGAGGTGGCAAAGAGCATCATGGATCTGGAATGCGTTAAGTCCACCTCTGCTGTTGTTGGCATTACGCTCCTCAGCTGAGACAATGTCGCACTCCAAAGAGGTAAATGCAAAGGCAGCGTTATATTGACAAAGGTTGTCCTTAAAGTGACGGCCTTGGCTGTCCGTACATTCGAGCAAGTCCTTCAAGTACTCAGATGGATCAGGTAAGAGTTGCAACTGGACTGATCCCTGCTTGCAGCATAACTCCCAGCTGGGATTTCTCATCGAAGATGTCTCTTGCCTTTCATCGATCCAGTGCAAGGCGTGGCAGTGTGAGCATTCCTTGTCCATACGTCCAAGGTTCAAAGGGCGAAGGCGAGAAAGCTGCGAGATATAAGCAGCAGGAATGATCTGAGAAGGTTCTACTCTAGGCCTTCCCCTACGTCTTACTGGGCTGCCTTCCTGCTCTTCTTGTTCAGCTCAAAGTCTGCGTCATGATGTTGCAACTCTTTCTCTAAACGCTTGGCAGGTGCGATAGCGTGAATCTGCTGGCAATGTCGCAACACAGGAGGAGCATATAGTTGTTCTAGAAGTATTGTTTTCCATTGTTCTAATGAGCGACAATGTTAGCAGACATATTCGAATCAAAAGAAACATTATTCGTACCAAATTAGTTCAAAATGTTTATACGATGAGTAAAGAAAAGAAACGCTTAATGCGATGAGAAAAGGGAAATGTTTATATTCGAAAAGAAAGGAAAGAAAGCTCATGCACTTTCAGGAACCAAGTGTTTGTCGCGCAGGCTCGATGTTCGATTCGGAAAAAAAGCATTAAAAAAGCAGTCAATTCATGTGATGTTAGAGTGATAGTGTGTGTTAAGTCTGTTATTTTTATATCATTAGCTGAGCTTTTAAATCTGTTATATGCTCATCATGCAAACCAGTTAAACAATAAAGCTTAATATTGAGGAGCTTCATTAAGTAAACCAAAGTCATATACAAAAATGGTTATGTCTCTAGTAAAAACGGAGCGCACGTAGCATTCCCCGCCATTTATGGCCATAAATGACCACATCAGTTGCGCAAGCTTGTTCATGTAGTGTTTAAAGTACCTATTAGTACAGAGATTTTGCTCATGGGAACAAAAAAAAGTAACACGATATTTACATACAGTAAACACAAACACGGACGAGGGCAAAACGCGTGAATAAGCAACACCGCGAATCAGCGATACAGCAGTTAAAAGCGTACCACTACAAAAGATCATGAGGCTTCATATGGAGCCGTTATATTGCTACGCAATTCGAACGTTCTTTGAGAGCAGCATTTACAATAAAAAAAAGTACATGTTCTGGGACAACTGTAAAGTTTATTATTTAAGGGATAGGATCACGAACTAAAGAATAATAGCTCATTTAGATACCATAAGCGGTATCAGCTTTGGAGAAGGCAGTGTTAATTCTACCAACGTATTCATTAGCAACAGTAGTGAAGTCAGAGGGAGTAACAGCAAGGATACAGTTATCCAAGGTAGTGACCTTGGCTTGAAGGTTCTTGATGTCGCTCTTGACAATACCAGTGGCAAGAGGAACAGCATCGAATTGAGACTTCTTGGTAACAATGGCACCGAGAGCATTTTCGATATCAGGGACAAGCGTTTGGACGACAGCAAGAACAGCATTGGCATCTTCAGTAGAAACGACTGTGGTGACTGCACAGCAGTCAGTGTTGGCCTGCTTGATCAAGTTTTCGAGGGCTTGTTCCTTGCTGTGAACGGATAAGGCACCTGCATAACCAGATGAGGAGGTGAAACCATTGACCTAGAACAGTGTTATAAAATAGGATCATTACATATTATGCTCGACTTACAGCAGTAGCAACAATTGTGAGTTGGTTTTGAGCTGCAGTCAAATCCTTAACACAGGTTTGAACAGCAGGTGTTACAGCACGCTTGTTGAAGGAAGCAGCATTTGCTAGTGAATTATTATGTTAGCAACATCACAATGGCCACACGCTTTAATTTATATACCGGAAGCAACGAGAGCAAGAGCGAGAGCCAAGAGAGAAGAACGCATTTGAATAGATTTAATTGATGAAGATACTTTACAAAATTCTCGAAATAACCTCATCTTTTTATACTTTTTCCAACCTTCATCTTTCATCACTCTCAACTTTCTTTCTACAACACAATGAGTGCTTGTACAAGGGAAATTGATTGAGTAGATACCCTTTTCCATATGTTTTACATACATTTAGTTCAGATGATCGAATGAAAGATGGCTTGTACGCTTTCTGTTGCATAAAGAGCAGTGGACATAAACTGTGTACTCCATGACGAGGAAACATTGCACAAAATAATCCGCATAATATGGGGTGGTTCGTGTACATTTGTGGATATATGTGGTCGATGCGGACTGCGCGAAACGAAAGGTTTTCCTTGTCGCATTTCACTTGGATATTTATAGTACAACCAACCTCTTTGAATAGAAAAATAGAAAAAGCAAAAAAGAAAGAGAAAGAAAACAAGAGTAAACTATATAAAAGTGGCAGTTTACTTGTTTTTACTATCGTTCATTTGACCGAGAACAAACTTGACAGATGTGTTCTTAATTGATAAGATATAGGCGCTCTTAATGTTTTTGTTATTAGCAGATGCTTTTCTCATATCTCCACTTTTCTAATGTTGTAGTGTCATATGTGGGAAACCAGCATATGTATTTCGCACCCCTTATGCGTTCACCAGGAAACAAAAAAGGGAAGCGTCATACCTTTTGACTTGAGCGTATTCTTCTTTGCCTTGGACAAAAAAAACTCATGATTTATTTGCTGTAACCTCATCTATGTATAACGAACTTGTTTTTTGTATCGCGTATTTACTCGCTCATAGGTGAATTATGGACATGGCTAAATGTTGATGGATTTTTTGAATGATTGATTCAAATTGCTCTAGCTATTAAAGGATTCTTTACTACATCAGTCCCTGAATTGTGGCATTCTATGCTCACTTAAAATAAATTCCGTGTTTGTGTAATGTTCCCAGTGACACCTGGAGTGAACGGACTTTCTTGCAGGTGCACCATTGGATAAAAAAAATTAAATTGCTTGGGCAACAAGGGATAAATAATCCCTCAAGACACAAGGGCAAAAAAGAGAGAGACAAAAGGCAGAGGTAAAGAAAGCCAAGAATTTTTGATGAAACATTGATGAAACAGCTCATTACACGAAATATTGGGGAATAACTTATTACGTGAAATGTAAAGTATAGTACTGAAGCGTCGAATGATTCATGAACGCAGTATATTGAGTTGCAGCAAATCTATCCAAATCTAGGATGAAGAAGAGAGAAAGAAGAGTGATTATAGCTTATTATCAAGATAAAGTGATATAAGTAGACTATATTAAAAGACGCGTATATCTCTACAGAGTACGCAAAAAAGACCTGACGAGAAGCTCATGCTTAAAGTTGAACGTTCAGGATACATACAATATACCAACAGGGGGTATTCTTTTGTAATATGAAATAAATAAAAATGTTGATCCAATTAAACTGCAACATTCACATTTTACTTTCCATTAAATAGAGTAAACAATAAGCATAAAACTATAAACAGATTGATTTCATAAAGAGAAGTGAAAAATAAGCTTTTCTTGAAATAACGCATCTATACAAATTAAATTGAAGAAAGAAAGGTCATTCTTTATTATTGTAGTTATATATATAGGATCTGAGTGTATACAATGTTTAACAAACTAGACTCATCTGTCAAAATCATCCACGACTTTTGAAACAAAAATATCCTTAAAAAGCAGAATTAGTTATGTATGCAAAATTTATAATGAAAGTTATTTGTATATGCACTATTATTCTAATACCAAAAAAAGATAAAGATATAAACAATGACCCTATAAATATGTTATCTTCAGGATTTTATAAAAACAGTGAGAACAAGTGCGAATATGCACAAATAAGGTAGTCCCGTTCCGATTAATTAAATGATAATAAAAAGAATAGAGTAAAGAGAGAGGGAGTAGATCACAGAATAAGCAAAAAAGAGTACTTATCAGATAGTATTATTATTACAATAATAATAAAAAGTGCATGTAAATAGAAAGTGTTATATATATATTTATACACTTGATTTTCGGAAAGATGGATCCGACCCTTATTTGTCTTTATTATTAAAAAATCATTAATTTCATTTATCCTTTCTTTCTTCTTTTATCTTTTTTTTTTATATATACACAAAAAACATATGGGTTATTCCAATCAACAAAAGCTAAAGATTAAGTCCCATGAAGGTAAAAGATAGTCATTACCTGTTTGAATGATTAATCATATTATGATTCATATAGCAAACAATCGACCTAAAAGAAAAAGAATTACACCAAGTCAACTTGAAGTGTTAACAAGCATATTTGAACGTATAAAGACACCTAACTATCAATTAAGAGAAATGACAGCAAGAGAATTAAACATGACAAACCGTGAAGTTCAGGTAATATACAAAGAATGTAAAGCCAAAAACTTTATAATAATGACTTTTTTCTTTATCAAATAAGGTTTGGTTTCAAAATAGACGAGCCAAATTAAATCGTAAGAAGGCTCAAGAGAAAGAATATTTCTTTCATTGGTCATCCAATTATTCTAAAGAACACTATCAAGCAACACCTACAACAAGTGGTAATAATAGCAGTACTAGTAGTACCAGCAATAGCAGCAACAGCAGTCAATCCAGTGTAACCTCATCTATAGCATCAACGCCAACCACTCTTTATTCACAAATACCTCCTCAAATGAGACCGATTGATATACTAGCACTTGCAGCAGAATATGTCCAAAATTGTGATGAAGAAAAGAGATTGTCTGAAGAAAGAAGAAAGAGTTGGAGACCTTGGGATTCATAATACATGTCAACTTCTCTTTATGTAAATAACAACAAGATCAATCGTATACATACTTATATGTGTAATATACAAGCTTATTTTAAATAAAAAAATTTCCCTTTAAACAGATCAGCTAATCAATCCTGTTTAACTAAGCCTTTACTACTCTTGTCTGAGATTAAACATTCATTTTTGTACAAAAAGGGCTCAACAAGTGTGCCACTATTGGCACCTCAACTCGGTTGTCAATTTGATCAACAAAGAATAAAGATCATTCAAGTGTAATTATGATAAATTCGTATTTTATATCAATGGATAGCCTTAGGTTAGGTAGCGACTTTGGTAGTGTGAAACTTAGTAATGACAGCATAGGTAGCGCCACGAGGAAGCGCCTGTAGCAGTAGCCTTCTCGTGAATTCCCTCATGCGTGTAGTGGTCACCATTTTAAGACATTTCTTTTTTTTTTTTTTTCTCTAATATAACACACATATAATAACTTCAGGAAGTGAAATTCAACCACTGGTTGATTCCAGGAGGCTTCCCAGGAGATTTCAACAAACTCTAGAATGACATATTAGAGAAGCAACAGATTCTAAGGGCCTGGCTAAACCATCTGCCAACCGTACGTTTCAAAATACCGCCCAGCGGCGTAGCAGAGCATGCGATCCAACTCAGGCAAACAAAACAAATGCTCTACTTCAGGAAGAAAAGGTTGCAATTGACGAATTTGTGACTCGTACAAGAACTCTCATAGTCAATCGTCAATTTCAACCACTTAAGTATACCAATCCTCGTGGCTCCCGTCTTTTTAACCTGCTTCCAATCCACAGTCTCCGGATGCAATTTATAACAGTCAATTTAACAGGCTTAAGCAGGATGATCAGGGACACACGAATTGTGTAAGCAACAAGGCTCGGCGACAGTATGAACGCTTTATGCTGCAGACTCTTCAGCATGAAGAGATTTGGTTTCTAAGACGTCTACCAGCTTGCCGAAAATAATGGCAGAAAAGGCTTTACTGGCACCATTCGCTCTGATGGTGTCGCTCTAGAGTTCATCTGTGATCGACCTGCTGGTGCTGGTGTAAAACCTTTGACTCCTGCTGATGTTGCTAGAGAGATTGATCTGAAACAGCAGTTGTATGGAATGTTAGTCCTGGTGTGCGTGAGACCTTTATGGCTTCTGATGGTGATGGTATTTCTAAAAGTGAACAGAGACAAAGACATAGAATTCGCAGGACTTCTACCTCAGAATATTACCAGATGACTGGTTACAAGTCCGCCAACATCAAGAGAGCCAAGTACGACAGAACCCATCAAGCTGCACGCACTCTCATTGTTAAAATATCATCAACAAAGGCTAGTGGCCTTGCAATTCAGTGAATCCCTACAATATATTTCGAAACTTTGCTGGCATGAGTGCTTACTACACAATTATCCAAAGAAAGCTCCAATTTCGAAGTTACAGAAAGAAACAAAAAGCACTCAATGAAACGCATAAGCGTCTGTTATCTGGTAGCTACAAGTACAGGCCAGGGAGTTCCCCTGAAATCTCTCAACGTAATCCGGAGAAGTGGAGGCCATTGTCGCCCAGTGACAAGCAAGATGAAAAAACAAGGCTAGTGATAGTGGCATTTGACGCTGCTCGTTTCAGTAACCTTCGTGACAATATGTCTGCTCCAAGCAAATTGTTTCGAACCGCTCCCTTCAACGCATCAAACAACATAAGCAAACTCTCCAAAGAAATGATGTACATGGCCCAAAATATGTGGTGATGGTAGATGAGTACTTTACAAACCATATTTGTCCTCATTATCAAACTCGTTCAACTATTAACCAGCTAGATGATTATGAACACAAAATTCACTCAGTATTCAAATACCAAGCTTGTAATATTCTATGGAATCGTGATCATATGGTAAGCATCAACATTCGCAACGCCTTTCTTCATATGGCATACAACAACAATAACAGGCCCGAGATCTTTCGACCAAGATAAACTCATTTATTTAACTTTACTATCATTTTATTTTCGCTGCTAACACTATTTTGTCTTGTGTATAGACGATATATGCTATCATAAAGACCTATGTCCTCTAAAACAAAGGGTACACTCCATGTTTACTTTGTAAACATAAATAGCTTTTGTGTGATTTGTTTATGCAATGAAAACCAATAAAAAAGGTCTAAAGTCCCATGTTGATAGCTTTTCCGTCTGCGGACAGACACGGGAGGTGCATCCCTGTGCATACATGTTATTAAATTGGGCGTTTTTCCATCATCAGGTTGCACCAGTCCTGCAAAACTTCATAGAGTGTTGCTTTATATAAAGTTTCAAATTTCTAAAGCATCCGCCCCGGCAGCAATTATAGGACTATCACCCAACTTACTCCAGGGTGTAGCCCCCGATGCATCTCAATGAAAATTTGTTTGTGTGTGTGTTTTTTTTAAAGGTGATGCTTGGGTCTTTTTCATATCATATGGGATCGATCTCTGCGCTGCGACAAACTTGAATTCTCAACTGCTTGGCAGTGGCTAATGTATTTAGAACCTTTTCAAATATCCTGATCTCAACATTCTTTGGTCCATCATTCTGCGTAGCAAATGGTTCATAGTCAATCGTACGATGACACATTGTGCAAGTGATGTATGTAGAAGATCTTTGATCATTAACGACATTACAGCGGCTGTAAAAATGGTCAGCCGCTACGAGAACTAATACATTATCTTTTTGGTGCAAAATATCATATTATGTATAAAGTCGCTTTATAAATTTCACAGATATGCTCATGGCTTTTTTTGGAAATTGGGTTTACTGCCTCTGTCATTGCCGACATGGCATATTGTTTTTAATTTGTGCTTGTACTCCCTAGCTCATGACCTTATCCCCTTAAATAATAGGCTTTATAATTACCATGTCTGGTATAGTATCTTTCGGAGTTTATCGATCAAACTAACTCGCATAGTAAGATCCATTGCTATGAAGACAATAATCCTTGACAAACAAAGAGGGATCAACTTGGTGTAACATGTCACACAAACATCGAGACCACCGATTTATCAACTGTTTTATAAAATAATAGTAAGCAAGGTCAAATCGTGAGCAAATGAACCAATCAAGCATTGTCCTACACTTTTATTCCCCGCAAATCGTCGTCTTTTGGTTTTGGTTTTGCCTTTTCCATCCTTTTTCTCTTCCATTTTTCTCCCTCAGAGTTCCATTTTGTTCTTTCGAAGCTTTTTTTTTTAAAAATTGAGTGAAAAGTGGATGTTCTTGTGTGAATGAAACGATCTACAAAACAAGACTTTTCAAAGAATAAAAAGGTTTGCCTTTCAGCAGAAATGGATTTAAAAGACATAGAGAGACTACTCGTCAGCATTGATAAGGGAAATTATAGTGATTGTCTATTAGCAATCGAGCAAGATCATAATCATACAGATGATACCTTATTAAACACAATAAAAAGCATAGCCTCACGTCAATTAAGATTGGAAAAAGATATAAAAAGATACCAGGACACAATAGACATCAAGCATGACCATAATGTTCATAATCATAATATTAATAAATATACTGTAAATACACACATAGTGCCTGGTAATTTATTAAATACATATATACAAACACACACACACATATGTTGAAACCATCATATAGAGCCCAACCATTGTCAACACTGTGTTCAACAAGCAGTCAATGTCGCATTAGCTATCACTCAGGGTCAGTTAGATCAACGCATTCATTGCCATTTACATACTCATCCACTCAATGATGCCATCAACTCCATGGCAGAGCAGCTTCAACTCTTTACCAACAATGTACTAAAAGTAGCTTATGAGACAGCTATTGACGGCAAATTAGGCGTTCAAGCTGAATGTGACGATTCGATACAGGGCGTTTGGCGTGAATTCATTCTAAACTTGAATAGCATGACCAGAAATCACTTGGAACAAGTTAGAGATATTGCTGATGTATCTACTGCTATTGCACGAGGTGATCTTAGTAAAGCAATGACTGTACCTGTTCGAGGAGAAACATTGATGTTGAAGAATACATTTAATCTCATGGGTACATATATATATATATATATATGAATATGTATACACACAGGATTCCCACATTTCTAAACAAACATGTTCTAGTCAACCACCTTAACTTATTTGCTTCTGAAGTCACTCGTGTTGCTCATGAAGTAGGCACAGAAGGAAAACTAGGCGTACAAGCCAAAGTTGCAGGCATAAATGGTATTTGGAAAGAACTCACAGACAATGTCAATACCATGGCCGATAATCTCACAAACCAAGTTCGTGATATTGCACATGTCTCAAAAGCTGTTGCTCGTGGTGATCTCACAAAGAAGGTCAAGGTAGAAGTGAAGGGTGAAATGTTGGATTTAAAAAATACAATCAATACCATGGTCGACCAGGTAA
>NW_019671927.1:506396-507681 GCF_002708625.1 Rhizopus microsporus ATCC 52813 | reverse complement strand
AAAAAAAAAAAAAATACGCAATTATTCATTTTTGGTCAGCTGTCTACATTTGCTACAGAAGTTACACGAGTATCGCTTGAAGTAGGAACAGAAGGCAAACTGGGTGGTCAAGCCGTTGTGAAGGACGTCGGAGGTACATGGAAAGATCTGACAGACAATGTCAATATGATGGCCTCCAAGATTACAGATCAAGTTCGTGATATTGCTGCTGTAGCTAAAGCAGTGGCTGAAGGTGATCTTTCAAAGAAAGTAACGGCTAATGCTCAGGGCGAAGTCTTGGAACTAAAAAATACTATGAATCGAATGGTAAGCTTTATTCTATCATCATTTCTTTATCTCACTCTTTCTTTACTAAAGGTTGATCAGCTCACAAACTTTTCTGCAGAAGTCAGCCGAGTCTCGCTTGAAGTAGGAGTTGAAGGCAAACTCGGTGGACAAGCCGTGGTAAAGAACGTTGGAGGTGCGTGGAAGGACTTGACTGACAATGTCAACATCATGGCTGCCAACCTCACAACACAAGTTCGATCCATCGCTGAGGTGACTAAGGCGGTCGCTTTAGGAGATCTGTCTAAAAAGATCGACGTCGAAACACGTGGTGAAATTCTCGACCTTAAGAATACGGTAAATGACATGGTCAGCCAGCTCCGTGTGTTTGCTTCCGAAGTTACACGTGTTGCCAAAGAAGTTGGTACAGAGGGTAAGCTAGGAGGTCAAGCCAAGGTGCCGAATGTCGATGGTACATGGAAAGATTTGACAGATAATGTTAATACGATGGCCTCAAATCTTACAACTCAAGTACGATCTATTAAGGTGGTCACTAAAGCCGTTGCCCTTGGTGATCTCTCTAAAAAGATCGAAGTCGAATCGGGTGGCGAAATTTCAGAACTCAAAAATATTGTCAATGATATGGTGGATCAGCTCCGTGTATTTGCATCTGAAGTCACGCGTGTGGCGCGTGAAGTTGGTACCGAGGGCAAGCTTGGTGGTGAGGCGTTCGTGCCCAATGTTAGTGGTACTTGGAAGGGGCTTACCGATAATGTGAATACAATGGCTGCCAATTTAACAACACAAGTCAGATCTATTGCCGAAGTGACCAAGGCTGTAGCCAAGGGTGATCTTTCCAAGAAAATTCATGTAGAAACTAGTGGTGAAATTCTTGACTTGAAAAATACGGTCAATAGTATGGTTGATCAACTAAATGTGTTTGCTTCTGAGGTTACGCGTGTTGCCAAGGAAGTGGGCACAGAAGGAAAGCTTGGAGGACAAGCATTTGTGCCTAATGTCG
>NW_019671927.1:406330-504161 GCF_002708625.1 Rhizopus microsporus ATCC 52813 | reverse complement strand
ACAGATAATGTCAACCAAATGGCAGCCAATTTAACCACTCAAGTACGTTCGATTGCAGAAGTAACCAAGGCCGTTGCACGAGGTGATTTATCCAAGAAGATTGATGTCGAGACACGTGGTGAAATCCTTGAGCTCAAGATCACAGTAAATAGTATGGTAGACCAGCTTCGTGTGTTTGCGTCTGAAGTCACGCGTGTAGCTCGTGAAGTAGGAACCGAGGGTAAATTGGGCGGCCAGGCGACGATAATTGGTGTAGACGGGACATGGAAAGACTTGACAGACAATGTCAATTTGATGGCCAGCAACTTGACTGACCAGTTGAGATCTATTGCAGCTGTCTGTAAGGCAGTAGCACAGGGTGACCTTTCAAAGAAGATTGAGGTTGAGGTACATGGTGAAATTGCCGAATTGAAGACGACGATCAATACAATGGTGGACCAACTCAGCTCGTTTGCTTCTGAGGTGAAGCGTGTCTGCATGGAAGTTGGTACAGAAGGTAAACTTGGTGTACAAGCTCAAGTAGAGGATATCCAAGGCCTCTGGCGCGATATTACAAGTAATGTAAATATCATGGCCTCTAATCTAACGACACAAGTTCGTGCATTTGCTCAAATTTCTGCTGCCGCTACCGAAAATGACTTTTCAAGATTGATCACTGTTGAAGCTTCAGGTGAAATGGACTCGCTCAAGACAAAGATCAATCAAATGGTCAATTCACTAAGAGATGCTATCCAGAAGAACAGACTCGCACGCGAGGCCGCTGAACTGGCAAACCGATCCAAGAGCGAGTTCTTGGCTAATATGAGTCATGAAATCAGGACACCCATGAACGGTATCATTGGTATGACCTCACTTACGCTCGAAACAGAACTGACCCGTCAGCAACGAGAAAACTTAATGATTGTGTCCAGTCTTGCAAATAGTTTGCTAAGCATTATTGATGACATTCTGGATATTTCCAAGATTGAAGCAGGTCGTATGACTGTCGAATCCATTCCGTTCTCTCTTCGAGCTGCTATTTTCAGCGTACTCAAGACACTTGCTGTCAAGGCAAATCAGAAGAAGTTGGATCTAATCTATAACGTAGACTGTGCTATTCCTGATCAGCTGATTGGTGATCCTCTTCGACTAAGGCAGGTCATCACCAACTTGATTGGCAACGCAATCAAGTTTACAAACAAGGGCGAGGTCTCATTGGAAGCGCGTATTGTGGAACTGAACGGCGATGATATCGTACTGGAGCTTTGTGTAAAGGACACGGGTATTGGCATTCAAGAGGATAAGCTCAATGTAATCTTTGACACTTTCTGCCAGGCTGACGGTAGTACAACGTAAGTAGTGAGTCAAAAAAATATAAATGACGCCCAATAACCTGCTTTATAGTCGAGAGTATGGTGGCACTGGTCTTGGTCTGTCCATATCTAAAAGTCTTGTTCAATTGATGGGTGGCGAACTTTGGGTAAAATCAATCTACAGCAAGGGATCACAGTTTTACTTTACACTCAAGTTCAAGCGGTATGCGATGGAAGAGGAAGACGCACTTGAAAAGATCAAACGATTCAAGGGGCGAAATGTACTTTTCCTTGACAGCTTGGGTGATAGTAAGGACGTTGCCGATAAGATCGAGCAACTTGGACTTGTTCCCTATCGAATTACAGATATATCTGAAGCAGCCAAGATTGTGAGCAAGAACAAGCAATCACCTATTTTTGATACTGTGATTGTAGACAACATGACATACGCGGAAAAGATTCGAGAGGCTGTTCACTTGAGATACACACCCATCATATTGATCGCACCTGAAATACTTCGCTTGAATATGAAGCTGTGTATTGATCTTGGTATTACTGGTTACATTAATTCATCCATCACAATTTCCGATCTAGCCTATACATTACTACCCGCACTGGAAAGTCACGCGACTTTACCTAATGATTCGAATATGCCCATGTCTCTTGACATTTTGCTCGCAGAAGACAACATTGTCAATCAGAAACTCGCGGTACGAATCTTGGAAAAGTTTGGTCATAAAGTAGAAATTGTATCCAATGGTAAAATGGCAGTAGAAGCATTTGAAAATAGAAAGTACGATTTGATCTTGATGGATGTTCAGATGCCTATTATGGGAGGCTTTGAAGCAACACAAAAGATTCGTGAAATCGAACACTTATCAGGCGGTAATTCCCATATTCCTATTATTGCACTGACTGCCCATGCGATGATTGGTGATAGAGAAAAGTGCTTACAGTCTGGAATGGTAATTATTTCTCTCTCTGCTGTGATACGAATTCTAATTTTTCTTCTTTATCTTAGGATGAATATGTAACTAAGCCCCTCAGATTTCCCGAACTGATAGCTGCTATCAAGAAATTCGCTCCTCAATCAGCATATGTCATGACTTCAAAAAGTACTAAAAGAAAGACCTGATTTGTTTTCTGATCTGGCATCAAATTTTTCTTATTTGTAATAATAAACCCTCTTCATAAACTATTGCATGTGAAATACGCTCCTCGATACACCATGTGAATCAAGGGGGAAGGAAAGGAGGAGTACATTTCTTTTCTATCTCTCTTTTATTGATTTCCTTATTTGGAAAAATGGATGAGTTTTGTTTAATGTAAAAGAATAACTATTGAATTGAAACGGTGTACGCAAATATAATCTGTGTTGATTCAATAAAAAAAAGGAGTTTCTATGGTGACACTATGGAAATAGATTGAATTTCATGTGTCTTAAATAAAACATGTTTGGAATATTAACTTTCACGTGTCAAGCTTTTTTTTTTTTTTTGAATGTTAAAATAAGCACTTCTTTTATTTCTTTTCTTTTTCTTTTTTTTTGTTGTGAATGTGTAAATAAACAAAAGAATGGTAGATCCTTACTATGATACATTTTTACGACTTAGTTGGAGACCAATGAAATATTCATTTGACTCATGCTCAACAGACGAAGGATACCATACAGACGAAAGACCATATACAGACAAAGAAGCTCATTCGAATGAACCTGAAATTCCAATTCTAAAAAGCAACCATACACTGTAAAGATACACACATATACACACACACAACGCACCTACTATGAATAAATAAAGACTAACTTATTAATAGAAAAATATCTTATTCCAAATTGACGTATACCCTTACACTATCGATCATTATTCTATCTATTTATACAATTCTTCGCCAACCATTCCCATGGAGACAGACATTCCCACCTATCTTTATTCTCTTTCATTTGATATTCCATTTGACACATCTAACAGCACATCTATTCAATTGGTTAAATATCGAAAAACACTGCGTTGTCTATGGCACATGGTTATACTGCACTGGTTGGTTATTAGGCAAATTCCTATTCTCTGAAAGGCTCGCTGCAAGTGATTTCTCCAATCCAACAGGCTTATTGTTTTGGCTACTGATGTTAGAAAGAAGAAACGCCTGGGGAATCATCGTTTGGGAATTTGTGAGTCGACTGGATCAAAACCTGTATTCCACACATCGTCTAGATACACACAGGCCACTCCGCCTTTGGGAATTGGGCAGTGTACGACTACTGGCCTTTCGTATCTGGTGTTTACTCGGTACAGGCTCCTTTTGGGGGCTAGTCTATATTGGATTAGCCTATATGGATGGATTCCCATTCAAGTACTTGCTTCAATTCCATCATGTTTTAAAGTTACTGTGGATCAGTACCATTGGTGGTCTTATCATGATCATCTTTTGGAGTTTCTGGACATTCCAGTATAAAGGTGTCCTTTGGCAAAAAGAATTAAGAAAGGGTATCATCGTGTGGTACAGTGAAGGTGTAGCCCACGCTGCTCAAGTCTTGTAAAATTTTTTTTTTGTTGTCCATTTGCTGTATATAGACTCCCCCTTTTTTTTCACTCTTTCTCTCCTGAAAATCGATTGTACAATAATAAAAAAAAAAAGACATGTACACAAAATGTCTTTCTCTCCCCTTTCTCTCCTGATATCGTTATCAATAAATATTCTAATATACCGTGTTTCACAATAACATTCTGTTCTACTAGTAAATATTCTACAACATGGTTGGCGTGAGAAGTGCTCATGATCTCTCTAAAAACAAAATAGATTGGGTAAAGGTGTCAACTTTATGTCTACACTCCGAAAATAGGTAGGATCACGGACCACACTTTTTTTTCGCTTTTACTTGGAATGGTCAAACCTTGTTTATTTAATTATAGGTGTGATCGTCTCACAGTAAGCTCGGACGGGGGTATCGTCATAAACATATTATAAAACGCTATTATGAAATGATTATCAGATGATTGACTACGCTCTTGTTTTTTGTCTATTGATGATTAGATTGCTGTTGATGTCTAGATAAAGTGGATTTTCGTGTAAAGAATTTCCCACATTCACATCCATAGGGTCGTTTTCCCGTATGTGTCCTTCTGTGGCGAGCAAGAGAGGAAGACTATCTAACGGATTAGAACAAAAGAGGGATATTATCCATTTCAACCCACATCGCTAAATGCCTTCTTGCACGATGACACCTCACACCTATGCGGTCTTTCTCCTGTATGTGTTCTCGAGTGTACAGTCAAGGCAGATCGTTGAATAAATTGCTTACTACAGCCTGGCCAGTGACATCGAAACGGTCGCTCGCCCGTATGAATTCTAAGATGACGAGATAAATCCGATCGTCTGGAAAACTGTTTACAACAACCATGAAATATGCAGGGATATGCCTTCTCTTTATGTTCTCTTGAGGGTTGTGGATGATTCAACAAGTTTATAATGTTCATATCAATAATGAAAAAAAAAGAAAAGAAAGATATGATGTTTCTTGAAACTATCAATGCATTTTACACACTAATAAACCTGAAACTGTTTCCCGTGTTACCAATAGGTTGCCCTTGACGACAAATAAAACATATCATCATACATTTAACGTTTCAGTTAATACAAAGATAAAAATGATCTCTGTGGAATTTATTTTTGTAATTCTTGTATACTATACAATCTAGTAAGACTGGGTCCAGCGAACTGATTCAGCTGTTTAGTAAAGTTATGCATTTGTGCATTCAAGATCATTGAATCCAAACGGCTTGGTTCAGGTGGAAGCTTAAATAATGTATTGACCTCATCTTCAGGTAAAGGTTGTTGACCCTTTTCTATACGCTCAGCATTTTCCTGTTTCTGTATACAAAGTTAATTCACATCTTTTCTTGTTCTTTTTCTTTCTCCCTTACTCTCTTTGTCAACCATGCTTGCATCTTGCCTTGTTCACGGGCAACTGCCTTCTTCCAGTATTGATGGTTATACTGTTCTTGTTGTTGAAGTTCTGCACAATCCAACAAGTATTGGAGATTCTTTTGCATGAAGGGATCCAGTTCTAAATCAAGAACGTCGAAATTGGGTGCCAAGGGTCGTGCTTCTTCCAATTCAGTTTGAGTCTTTTTGCTGGAGGTAAAGGTTGACAGATATCCAAGACGATCCGCATTTAACTTGGGCATTTCGATGTTGTGAAGCATTAAAGTAACATAGTGAGAGTTACGAATTTGGACAGGCAATTCTTCAAAAATAGTTGAAAAGGATAGTTTTGCTTGAGCAAGGCTATATTAACTAGGTTTAGAATGATACTTTTTCTGTTTTTTCTTTTCTTTACCTTTCTGTTGTGAACTTTTTGGCTTCATATGCTTTCATAAAGGCATCTGTTAATCTAAAGGCTCTGATACTCAAATTGCCTTGAGCTGCACTCTTTGAGACGTCATGAATAAGCACAACTGACTGAGCACTGAGCGAGTTTTGATAGTTGTATTGGGTCTCGATTAAACTAAGGTCAACAAAACTTCCCAAATGAGCAGAACGGTACCAGCCTACGGTATTATTGTCAACGTTAACAGCACGAAGACAGCGCATCATGTCAAGTTGATATTGTGCTGTAAAAAAAAAGATATTAGTCTCAATATGATTTAATAAGTTTTTTTTCTGATCTACCACTTGTATCTTCATCACCGTCAGAAGGGAAAGGGAAGCAGTTGGTCACTTCCAAAACACCCTTGTCATCTAAACCAAGAAGTTGACCAGTGACATCATTAGGATAAGATTCTCGGCAGTGCTTAATGATCTTTAAAACAACCTAATATTTCCATGTCAGATTCCTTTCCTTTTGTTCTGTTCTTTTTATGTGCTTTTAATTACCAAGCCGTCCAATTGAATGGTCTGAAGTGGTTCGGTCTCAAGGCTGGCCATGTTTTTTATAAATATAAAAAAAAGGTTTTCAAAGGGTCGTGTATGTATGTTCTCTTACAAAAATAAAATCCAGCTCGACCAAAGCCACAGAGTGTTTTGGGCCAATGAAAATCATTTGAATATTGATATGAGCCTTGTCTATGTTTTGCATCTTGTTCTTTATATAAAGAAGGGGAGGAAGGAAACGATGTTTAGTACCCTAAAGACGAATAAATACATCGAAGAACTGAGGATCTTTTACTTTTTTTTTTCTGTTCTCTTTATTTTCTTGTGAGGGGAAGCGATTATAAACCAAAAAAGGAAATACACTGTTGAGTTTTCATTTTTTATGCCTTCTTTTAAAAACAAACAAAAGAAGATTCATAAAAAGAGCAAAAGATTAGGATCTTTGCGAAGGAAAGGAATCAGAGAGTATACTGGAGACTATGTTCATAGTGACAGTGATCAAGAACAACCACTTGAGCAACAGAATACAAACGAAGAAGGTGAGTAACCCTTTGTTTAAGACACACATATATATATGTATATATTGACTTTATGATTTAGTCTTTATTGTTTCTGACGAACCCAAATTATGTTCTTCAGCTACTGTGACAAGAGAGCAGCTAATGACTGCCACATATAGCCAATGTGTTACTGCTAATCCAACTCTAGATCTTGGGGATACCGAATCGCTTGGATTCTTTATTGATTCAAATATTACTAGTTCAAGCACAGACATTAAGCCTATTTACTACGATGACACACCAGCAGTTAAGTCTACTGGCAACAAACCCACAAACAAGGCTTCAAAGAAAGATAAAAAACGCAAAATTATCAAGGATGAATCTATATATTTGGGTTCAAGTGATGATGACGATGATCATATATCGATCAGCAGTAGTGAGGATATTGAAATACTCAGTGCTCTATCTCACTGGGCCGAGGTAGACATGCGACAGAAAGAAAGAAGTGAGGATGAGATAGAGGATATTGATATGCTAAAAGCAGTTCTATTTGAGGATGTCTGTACAAATCAAGTCGAAAGTGATGATGAAGATATAGATTTAGACGAGGACGATGTGTTTGATTTAGATCAGGTTCCAGATGCTCTAAGAGCAAGTTATATGAAGATGATACATCAAGAACGTAATGAAATCAAAAAGGAATACGAGAGAGCTAAAAGACAACAGCAATCAAGAAAACCAAAAATGAAAAGACAGAGTTTTATGGATCAGTATGTTATTGTATATACATAAGCAAACATGTGTGATATTTACATAGTTTATATATAGCGTGTTGAAAGAATTGATTCAAAGGAGTGACATTGCAAGGTAAATGATAGACTGTTCAAGTATGTATCGTATTAATATTGCATTAGCCTCCACTTATACCATACGACACCTTATGGACGTACAAGTGTCATTCCAAAGATTGCAAAAATATTTCGGTTAGAGACTGAATCTGAAGGAACTACAGTTTTACTCAGAAAAACAGCCAATTCACTCACCTCACTCAAGGAATACACTGGTAATAAGAAGAATAAAAAGCCAGTCGTGTTAAAATCCAAGGTACAGAAGAGATCAACCAAGAATGATTTGATGCATGGTAAAATGGTTGCATCAGATGCACAGCCTATTTCATCCAACAATATTGGTCATCGTATGTTATCTGCCATGGGATGGAAAGAAGGCGATTCGATTGGTGGAGGTATTAAAGAACCCATCAAGGCGGTGGTCAGGGCCAAACGCCGTGGTTTGGGTGCTTAAATACGCGTGTAACATATGACGTATTTGTAATTTGTAATACACGCGGTTTCAAGTAGAGAAAGACTCTACTTTGTACTGTAAATAATAAAATCATTATTCTGTTTAATAAATCCGCCTTGTATTCCTTTATATATCTAGCTTCTCCTAAGATTTTTCTGATTTCTACCCTTTTTACAGAAAAAAACAAAGTGAGTGTAGTCTAAACAAGCGTGTAACCTCGCGCACGACTTGATGATCAAGTCATAAATATACACTTTTTATCTTCTATAAAATAAAAAAATGAAGAATACCTCTAAACCGGATGAAGTTACTTTCTGTTGTTAGATTAAGTGTATGTGGTTAAAAACAACCAATAAAACACAAAGTTTATTGTAATATATTAAAAATAAAATCCGGACAGGTGCCTTACTCTCTCATTTTTCTTAGATCAATATGCAACGTCTTTGTTTCATTTTACAGATACTTTTCACAAGCTGTACATCTGTCCCAGAATGTTAATGAATGCTCAATCCAAGCTTGACAATTTTCTTTGCTGATATGTTTTGATGCTTTGGTGATGTGCTCGCTGAGTTTTGTATTTTTTTTTCTAACTGATGCTGGATCCTTGTTTACTACACTTTTTAGCTTGGACCAAAACTCCTCTATAAGATTTAAAAAAGGAGAATAGGATGGTAAATAGATTATTTCGTATCCACGTTGTCGAATTCAATCTTTAACATACAGAGTTTTGTGAATAGTAGCATTATCAAGAACTAAATACTTGTATTTCAAACCAGCAATGTCAATTGCGGTGAGTACTTGCTCTATAAATTCTAGAAAGTCATTACCATTGATGCCTTTTCTTTTTACAGATCATTTTTCTGATCTTTGGCATTTTGCTCCAGCCGTGGGTAGTTGTTGTTCAAGGATGATCTCTTTTCTTAAAAGCCAATAACACCATCTTTGGTGATGGCGCCTAAAATAGTAATATTCGGACCTTTAGGTTCGACTTCGCTCACCATATAAACGATGCATGTTTTGATTAAACCCCTTCGTCAATAAATACACATTGCCTCCCATAAAATCAATCCCTTCCATCTTCCAAGAAATCACTTCATCTTGTCGCTTAGTAATGGTGTCTGGGGTATTTCGTTGGTGTAATTGTGAGTGAATACGCTTATAAGTAAGATGGCATTTTTTCTTCATATAGGTTGCGATCGTTCGAGATGTAACCTGGAGCTCGGGAAAGTTTTGACAAAGTCTGTCAGTTATATTTTGAATTGTTAAGATTGGCATACTTTTCACCAATAAAAACAGTACACACAAAAAACGTTTCAAATACATTGTATAGTTGTTAAACAAATAGTTTATTTATTTATATTGATAAACGACTGGAAAGAAAGTGTCAAAATCTAAGAAATGATATTAAGGGTGGGAGTGGAGTAGCAAGGGCCCAAAGTAGACATTTTCGAGTAGTCTTCTTCCTTTGTCAACTTTAATATGATTGGGTTGATGATGTTGCTCAAGCGATTAGGCTTCACAGAACTGTATCTATACTTGGTTTTTTCAGTGTTGTGCTCTTCTTTAAGAGCCATAATGTTTTTCATGGACTCGTTCAATTCACGCTATTTTGGCAATATTGTTAGTGTTGTTGTATGCGTAAGCACAAGAGATCGTTACCTTAACCTCTCAGCAAAACTGAACTAAATCAGGCGAAAAATCTCCTTTGTCTTGAAAGTCTGGCTTGACTTGAATATTTGCCTCTCTCCAGAGGTCGAATACACCTCCATTCTGGTAGTATACACTCCAGAAGTGCAATTCGGTTTCTATGTTTGTTTGAAAATAAAAAAAATTAGATATATATTGTACTATTTTCATGCATCAAAACTTTACCAGCTGCATGAAGGAAGAATACCTTCACCTTGGCAAATGCTTTCAGTGTGGCGTAAGGGTAATCATCAACTATGCATTTGAGCATAGCTAATGCTCCATATACGCCTTTATGATGATCAAGTTTCCCTTTATTTTTATCCTTATTTGAGAAGCTTCCAGACGTCTCTAATAGTAGGAGTTCTAACTTGTTTAAACCAAAAAAGTTTTACCAATCCGTCAGATTTATACTGGTTTTTATCATCTACATAAAGGCTAACGACCTTAAGTTGTCGACTCATGCTTTCTAAATATGGCTGGCCTTGTATGAAATCCGGATTACAGACATCAATGGTGATACTTTTAGCAATGACATTAAGGTAGGGCTAAATAAAAAGCTGGTTAAATGTATCCTCACTAGAATTGTAATCAATATGGCTGGAATATGATTTATGACTATAAAAGCACGAGTTAAATTACTAGACGTTTACGCGATATTCATAAATTTTATTCAGCTTACGCTTCCTTCAAGATATGTTCCAAGAATTCCAAATTAGTAGTGTCATCATGATCTTCTTCATCTTTTGATAATAATAAGGAAAGGGGTCTAATCTTTTTCTTTGCCTCTTTCAAGTCGTTCTAGACGTAAAACGTTAATAAATAAAAATAATTTGTATCGATTTGTTATGTGGAATAAAAACTTACAGAATCTATAAATGCGTCGATATATTGATGGAAGCTTTGAGGCATTGAATTTATGATTGCATTACGAGCTTCCATATATTGACTATATAAATTGCGGTCAAGGTGAGGTTTGGGAGAAACTCCTTTGCCGGACCTAATAATATTATTGGCTTCAGGACTAAAATAGAGAGACAACATTTGACAGTTTAGACATATCTTATTTTGTGTCCGTTATATATGACTTACCTGTACGGATGAAAAGCTTCAGCATGGCTTTATATAAAGTAATTGAAGTCTAGCCAGATACTTGGTTCCTAAAAAAAGTTTTTGATTGGTTGAATAGTTGATTTGAAATGGACTATGATTAAACAATAACTTCCAAATATATCTTTTTATTTTGTAAAATAAGAAGTAGCAATATACACTACATTGTAGCACAGGTTATTAGTATGATGTCACTCTGTCTACAGACTCTTTCATGTACAGTATAATTTGGACAGGTACTGTACAAATTATGATAAGCTCTTTGAATGCTCTATAAGTCAATATCAGTGCTAAAATATAACAACTACATGTCAAAGAATGGTATGCACAGATAAATTACAGGATCAACAAGTACATCCTGAAGAAGAACATACACCGTGATGTCTTTGTTGACTATTCTATTCCTTGAATCGAGGCAAGAAACGATACCAAGCTCAGGACAACCTCTCTTCTGTCTACAAGAAGCTGGATAGCGAGTGCTCTGATAACGTGTCCTTCAGGGGCAGAAACTACGTGATTTGTAAAGTATCAAACTGGTCTTTCCTATACTTCATTGTTTCCTTTGTTTTTGCCAGGGATAAATTATCTCTATTTAGTATCTCTTTAGCGCCACAGCTGAAAAGTTTTTACATAATCAATTTCCTTTGAACTTGAGAAAATAAAAACTATTTCTTGACCACAGGTACTACCTACAATAGATTAAATATAGCCTAACTAAAGCAACACATTGAAATAGAAAGGATGTGAGATCATTGAATCCTTAAATTTATCACAGTATGGCTTGTTTCTAGTGCGTTTAATACTTTTCTTTTTTGTGAACAAGATAAAATCATGTAGACGTTTTTTGAATATATTTCCTAACAGGTGAAATAGTATTAGCCAATGAAAGAATATCATGGTTTTACCCTTGAGCTTGTTATGCTTTGTCGTGTATAAACAGAGGCTTCTCTCTCAAAGAAGGAGTCCATACATTGTGTTGACAACTTAAAGTTTACACGCTTTATCACTATCAACTAAGCTAAGAGGAGTTTACATTAGGTTTGCTAAAATCGTTGGTGTAGAGCAAGTAGTTCAGGAGCGGCATCGATTCCAATAGTATTAATCAGATAGAGGGGAATAGCTTAGCAGGGAACTTGGTATAGCTGCTCTTTTTTTTTTTAAAAAAAAAACAAAAAAACTCGAGTATAATTTTACAGTGGAGCGTACATTCTACTTTCTTTTATCGCGTCTGATGATAAATAATCGCAGTGAGCACATTAAATCATACTGACAACATTAATATTCCCCTATAAAACTCTCATTCAAACTTTATAATATTCGGCTCTCCCTACTGCATTTTTTCAAACAATAACAAGCTGAATGCAACAAACTTGAGTAAGCTGTTAATCTTTAGATAGTCTATGTACTGTATTGCCGATGATATTGAAGAGTCTTTACCAAACACTCTGTGGAAGCAGCCCTTAGAAGAGCTAATAATGATGAAACGAACCTTGATCCACATATCTATTGGAGTTTGCGACTCTTACTCATCAGTCCTGATACATCATCCAGAAATTTGATATCGTCACCCGTGATTCCGACGCTGCAATTCAAAAAATGTGGGATGAAAAAGAATACGCAATCCTTTCTATTATTATACATTTTCGTGTTTTCCATAAGAAATGCTTTCTATTTTTATGAAAGATGTTCATTTCTATGAGCAATAGTTATGATTGTAAAAATTCAAAAAGTTGGTCAACTTTTTTTATAAAAGGCGGTCAATTTATTTTCAAACATCTGATCATGTTGGCTTCCTTTTTTGGACAATCTAGCCTCGCACAGGTGCGCGGGGGTTTTCAGAAAGTCGGTCATTGAGAGTGGAAGCAGAGAACACTATTGTCCTAAAGAAATGGCGAGTACCTTATGATGACGTATTTTTTTATATAACTTTATTTTCCACTGAAAATTTTTTCCCTTTTTCTTTTTCCTTTTCGTCTTCTCTTTTTTCTGTTTTTAATATTACAGCAAATATGACAAGCCGTGAGAGTTCTCCTGTAAGAAAAGAAGAAAAGGTTGTGATTTTAAAAAATAAAAAAAAAATCATAATTAGTAACAAAAAATACGTGTGTGTGTGTGAATAGAAAGAAGAACAACAGCAAGATGTGACTGAGGAGAAGAGTATCGATGAACTTATTGATATGAGCACATTTGATCAACTGTTAGAAATGGATGACGAAGACGATCATGAATTTTCACAGGGCATTGTAGTTAACTACTTTGACCAAGCAAATGAGACATTTAAAGATATGGATCGTGCACTGTAAGAACTATTTAAAACAAACATTTGTATAGCTCACTTGTTAATTTATAAAAATAGAAAAAAAGAGGACTTATCAGAATTATCTCGACTGGGTCACTTTCTGAAAGGTAGCTCAGCAGCCATTGGATTAAAAAAAGTACAAGCAAGCTGTGAAAAGATCCAAAACTATGGTAACCGTAAAGGAGAGGATGATACGCTAACCGAAGAAGAAGCTTTAAAACGTATTGCCGATTTATTACCACAAGTCAAGAAGGAATATTCAGAAGCAGAGGAATACTTGAAGAAGTTTTACGAAATACAAGACCCTCTATAACTGCTACGCCTTTGGCAAGAATTTGATTGTAAAGAATACAAGAATAAACATGATACAAACAAACAAAACGACTCCAAAAGTCATAAAGCTTGTCTTCCACGATTTAGAATAGTGTTTATCTAGTCTCTGTCTCTCTGTCGTCATTCTCTTTAGATTATGCTCAACAGCCTTTTGCGCGTC
The DNA here is from genome assembly GCF_002708625.1 of Rhizopus microsporus ATCC 52813. NCBI lineage: Eukaryota > Fungi > Mucoromycota > Mucoromycetes > Mucorales > Rhizopodaceae > Rhizopus > Rhizopus microsporus. Next base: position 490,604 of record NW_019671927.1, on the reverse strand, counting down.
TCTTAACACGATCTCATCTTTACTTAACGTGTCGCCAAATGCTTGGCTATTCTTCTTTAACTGTTCTGCCATTCGACTAAGATCGGTCGTAAGTTCGTCATGAATCTGTCGATGATGCTGAAGGACGTGCTCGAGGTCAAAGGTTTCGTCTCTTTTGCCTCCTGTTCTCTGCCGTATCTCATTTTCTTTGGTCTCCTTTGGCGTATTCGTCTTGTTTCTTTCAAATGATGCCTATATAAAAACTATTATTTTGCTTGTTTCCGTACAAAGGACAAAACCTTGCCTTTTTCTCTGCCTTTTCTTGTTCTTGTCTTTTTAGATTGATTAACCAGTCTGGTTCAGGCTTTTCAAGCAACTGGAGCTCTTCCAAATGTTTCTTTTTCACGAGTCTTGCTTCTTGTATTCCTTTATCTACTTGTAGCTGCTAATACGTTAAAGATGCATGTCTAGACTGTCAAGTCATGCTGTATATACCACTTTATATTGTGAAATTGCTTTTGAACATGCTGCAATGCGAGAAGCATAATCTTTTACGACTGTATTATTGCTGTTACTTAGAGTTAGTTGCTGTTTTCAATATGAAAAACTGTATTTTTACTTTACTTTATCTTGCTTTGTAGTCGAGACAAATATTGCACATACTAATAAACGCATATGTATTTATTTAGTGATTCAGCTATTAAGCATGTACACATTCTTTACTGTTGCAAACTTGGCTTTTTCTAAAGCTGACCAAGCGTCAACGGGCTGCGACTTTAGTTTTTCTTCACAATGAATTAAAAGTCTATGTAAATTTATTTCGTCTGTTGTGGTCGTAGCCGTAGGCATATATAAGGGAAATACAAAAAGAAAAAGCAAAAATGCGCCCTTTGAATTATTTATGCGTGGGCAAATTGATCAACAGCACCTGCCAATTTAGACACGCCTTCAAAGGCTTCATCGGGTGTGATGGTCAAAGGAGGAACGATACGGATAGTATTGCAGCCAGCTGCCACGATAAGCAATCCACGTTCGCGAGCCATTTTGATGATAGGTGAGGGGTCCTTGGTAAACTCAACACCGATCAAAAGACCTTTGCCGCGCACGTCCTTGATGATCTCAGGATGGCTTGCTTGAATCTGCTTTAAGAGCTTCTTGACGTATTCTCCCTTTTCTTGTACAGATTGAATGAATTCTGAATTAGTGATACGATTGACCACGTTGAGTGCAACGGCAGCAGCTAATGGGTTACCTCCAAAGGTAGTACCGTGATCACCTGGAGATCATAAAATTAAAAACTGTATTCTATATTTTTTTTTCTTTGTTTCATATTACCTATCTTGATCAAATCACCTACTTTCTCTGATGTAAGAATAGCACCAATAGGCACACCATTGGCCAAGGGTTTGGCCATCGTTAATATATCAGGTACACATTCCTTTTTGAAGTGTTGATGTCCCCAGAGTTTTCCTGTTCTCCCTAAACCACACTAATGGATGTATATATGAGTTTCTAGAGATGTCTTCAAAAGAAAAAACTGTATATACCTGAATTTCATCAAATATCAATAAAGAATTTGTCTCATCACATCGTCGGCGCAAGGCTCCAAGAAAATCTTCGCTCGCAGGGTGAACACCGCCTTCACCCTGAATAGGCTCAATGATCACACCACATGTTTTGTCAGTGATAGACTCGAGCGCTTTATGGACGTCATTGAATGGACTAGTCACAAATCCAGGTACTAACGGAGCAAATGGCTTTTGATACTTGGGATTGTAGGTGGCAGAGAGAGAACCCATAGAGCGACCATGAAATGCGTTTGTGAAGCATACGATCTCTGTCTTGTCTTCCGAGAACTGTTTACCCCACTTTCGAGCAAATTTAAGGGCTCCTTCGTTTGCCTCTGTACCCGAGTTAGACAAGAACAGCTTGCGTGCCCATTGACCGCCGTGTGCTTTTGTTGTCTCAACAAGAGTCTTGGCAAGCTCGCCTGCATTTGGGTTATAATACAGATTGCTCGTGTGAACAAGCTGGTTAGCTTGGTCGTAAAGCACCTTTGCCACTTCTGGATCAGAGTGACCAAGGGCAGTAACAGCAATGCCCGCTGTGAAGTCAAGGTATTTTCTATTGTTTGTATCGTACAAGTAGCTTCCTTTACCGTGGGAAATGATGATACTGGGACGAGCATAAGCCGTTACTGTGTATTGCTCGTATTCTTTGATGGTGTCCAAGGTTGATTGAGGTACATCGGTGTCAGGATGTGTTAGCTAGTATATTCAAAAAAAAAGGGTTAGATGATTGGGAATCAGTTAAATTTTATGGCTTACTTGTTTAACAGGTTGAATAGTGGATAAAGTAGAATAGCTTTTCTAATAAAATGATTAATTTTCCAAAGTTCTTTTTCATGGGGAACAGTTTACGTTCTTTACCAGAGATTTGAATTGAGATCGAGACAAGTAGCGTGCCAACATGATAAAAAGGAATAAAATAAAAAAAAAAGTTGTGCGCGAGAGAAGAAGAAGATATACTGTTATTGACTCATATTCACTCACTAACGGCAGCTGGCGGAATTACAATTTTTATCTTTTTGTAAAGATCAAATAGAGACTCCTTTTCATTCCACATCTTTATTTTCAGATCAGTACTGTTTTATTAAAAATAAATATCAAAAAGAGGATAAAATTATGGTGTGTATGAAAGAAAAATTTGGCGCATGTTAAAAAAAGTACTTATGCAAAGGCTAAAAATAAAATACGTGCGAAGGAGGCGACATACAAATGAGAGTAATAAGTACCAAGAAAAGAATATAAAGAATTATACAGTTAGTCATATAAGAAAACTATTACATATATACAACTTACCCCGAAGGCATCTAGATATGTCCTAGCGATAACTAGGACGGAGAATCATCAGTGCGTCTTCTAGTTCTTGGTTGCTCCTGACCGTCTGCTCTTCTTCGACGTCTTGTAGGAGCAACAGTAACCCCGTGAAACCTATGAGGAACCATGCCATTAAGTCGAAGCCCACGAAGGATGTGTAGATAGTTGAGACAAGCAGCAACATCCCTGTTCCATAAGCGATATCTATCTGGTGTTGTCATGGCAGGCCTACAGTATAGATTGGTGCATCTACAAGCAATATTCAATCAGTATAAAGCCATACAAGTAGTTCATGTACTATTACCTTAAAAAACCATGGCAGACAACCGTAGAATATCGCTCTCGTTGATATGGTTGTGGGTTTGGAACACGACGGAACATGTGGCGGCTTTCGCTGTGGCATGCTGGACAGCACCTACTGGCCTTGTACTCATCTATAAGAAAGACTTGGAACCCACGTTTCTTGAGGAGTCTTCGGAAATCAAGGTCACGGATAGGCTCATGATACCTAACATGGGGAGCGAACCAGTTTCCCATCACAAGCACGGCGCCTTCTCCAAACTTGGCGCGTAAGTCTTGAATAAGTTTTTGATCGGCACGTTGTTTGTTGACGTACGCTGAAAGACGGATCTTGCGAAAGAGGGGGTATCCATCATCATGGTTTGTGGTGGTATGTCCATAGAAATGACCGAGAACGGCAGACTGTTCAGATCTGGCTTGAAGGAAGCGGCCAAAGCGTTCTACTGATACGGCGCTGCTTGGCTGTTGAGAAAGGGCTTGCTCAGCTTGAACGACATCAGAATCCTGGGCTTTGAAGTCTTATAGCTCTATCCATAACAAGATAATACCATTTTATATGTGGGTACTGATCCATTTCATCCATTGTGACCTTCAGAAAGCTAAAATAATGACCAGTTACTGTCCCTGTGCTCGTTAGCTCAACATAACCTTCTCTCTTTCTTTTCTTGGCTGGCGGCTGCGGTAATCTCAAGCTATATTTTATTAATCCTGAAGCAGAGATCGCACCTAAAATCGTTGTTGTTTGTGCTCGGGTTTTGGGCACTGTGACCACAGCAGGCAATCCTTTTTTTGACCAGGCCATACTACGCTTTAAATTAATATGAAATGCAGACTTATCGAGAAAGACGCGATTAGTTCTAAAGTCCATGTCCGTACACTCCCACTTACAAACTCATTCGAAACGCTCCTGAATTTTTTCTTCACTGCTCCTATATACAGGCTGAAATTGGGCTTTTTTGAGTGACAAGTTACATTCAGTTCTTACAAAATTGTAGACAGTGTTTTTAGAGACCTGAGATTCTGAAGCTTTTGAAGCAGTCGCTCCATTACTTGCTCCAAGGTGGCTGAAGGATTCTCACCTATGTACTCCAAGATCACTTGCTTGTGTTCTTCATGAAGTATACATGAGCGACCGGTTTTCTTATACTTTATAAAAATACTATGAGGATCCGTTTTGTACATTTGAGCCCATCTTTGAGCTGTGTAAACATGAATACCTAATTGTTTTGCAGCAGCTGAAGCACTCATAACCTTCACAAATGTCAGTTTAAAGAATCTAGCGTTGTCTTGATCCGTGTAGAGTGTGTACTCTCGCTTACTCGACGCCTCCTTCATGCAAACATCTATGTCATCTTTTGCGTCTTCATCTGCCATAGAGCCTACGTCGAAATTATTCTCCTGAGGCTGTATAACTTGACGATGCATGATAGGGATGTGTACTACACATTTCTCCAGTCATTATGCTGTATCAGCCAATTTATGTGCTGATGAAGCCATATTAATCTGCTTCCTGTTGTTATCAGGGGAAGAGTAAGCCCAAGTAAGGTCTGCTCTAACATATTGTCTTTTCAGACAAATGATATTCTTTGATGGAAATGATAATGTGAAATAAGGAACATTGATATGGTAAATAAAAAGAGTTTACGAGTAAATTGCTATTTTTAATAAAACAGACTTTGGTAAATCAGCTCAAGTCAGTTCAAGGTTTGTACATTGAAAGGATCAACTTCTAACTTGTGGCCATGAATGACAGTTGGCAGAATTGTAATTCTTTTTGACAAGATATCAAATGGAAACATGTTATTTTTATGCTCTCTTTTGTAGGGTTTATTTGGATGTACTGACAGAGTAATTTGCTAATAGTTTGTTTTCTAAACATTTCATTAGAAATGAGCAAATATGACACAAGGTTGAAAATACCTAAATGCTTTGAGTATTCATCTAATGCTTTAATAGTATTTTCAATCTTGATAGATTGTTGATGAATATCATCCACTTGGGTAATAAATTGATCGAATTGATCGTCTAATAAAGTGATATTTAATATAATGTTGTATTAAAAGAGTGTTGCATACATGTATTCTGTAGTTTGGATATTTCACCCATAATTCTTTGACTCATCTGATTCATTTGACTGTATTTCTCTTTGGTGATATGATTCATATTCTCTAGCAACTTACAATCCTCGACAGTAACTAAAAATAAAGGGAAATTATTATATAACGTTTGAAGCATACATCATACCTTTTAACTCAGCTTTTGTATATTCTACAAAATGTTTACATGATTCCTCTGTTAACCTGATGATGTGCTCTCTATTTAATCCTTTCGTATATTCATCAGGCTTCAAGTTTTTTGTATCATTATTATCCATTTTATTAAAGAAAAGAAAAAGAGCAAAGGCGACGGTCACCTCTTTAAAGAAAAAGCATTTAGAGCTCAGATAGCAAATCATTATTTAATTTAGCAAGATCAAAATGCGTTCATTACAGCTTATCGTTAACAAAAAGGTCATAGCTTTGTCCAATTTCTTCCAACATGTGACTAGTTAGTACAGCTCTACCGTGTTTTTGAAAGGCTAAACGAGAGCTGGTTCTTGAAATAGTGCATGCTGCCCATGAAGCATACATGGCAATATCCTTACCGTCAACTTCATGAGGATGTCTATGTCATATATATTAGTGAGAATATGGAATACATAAAAAACAACACACATACTCCCAAACTTCATCTTCATATCCTTTTCCCCAAGCCAAGAATGCAGCAATGATACCAGTAAGAATATCACCTTGACCACCCATTCGCTTGAGACCACCTTCGGCATCACACTTTAACACTATAAGCGTTTCAGTATCTTTTCGAGTGTAATAAAAGAGATATAAAAGCTACCTTGATCTGCATTAGCAATGTAGTCTTCAGATCCCTTTTGAACAATGGTGACACCTCCAAAGGCCTTACTAAGTTGCTGTGCTACTTCATCTTTGGGATGAGCTTTAGCATTAATGTTCTATATACTTTGGGTTTTAGTCACATAATCATCTTTATTCATCGCGTATCTCTTTACCATCTTTTCACATAATCGCTGAAACTCAACCACATTTGGCGTCAATACAGCCTTTTTGTAATCCTTTACCGTTTCTGGATGCTGCTGAACCAGGTATAACCCATCAGCATCAATAACAATGGCCATATCCTTTTCTCGAGCCTTGTAAATGAGTTCTTTTGCAGAGTCCAACATAAGCTCGTCCCTTGATAGCCCAGGACCAACGACGAGAACATGTAGTCTAGAAAAGACACTAGAGACTCGATCGACTATGTCTTTTAAGCTAGCGTCTTTTGAGTCCACTTTTTCCTTTGTTCTCATATAAGGGTGAACAATTAAATCTATGGCCGTTCTTTTATTTTCAGTGTTTTCCTTCTTTTTTGTTTTGTACTGTGTCATTTTATACCTGGAGAATACGACTATATGAACATAAAGCGTCAGCTACTTTTATTATATAAATATCGCTTACTTACCTTTATGACAGTACCAGCACCAGGTTCGCAAAAGACGTGACAAAGGTCAACACCCTGTTATTATTATGACATGTCAAGATTAGGGAAGAAAGAAAGAAAGTTGAACAAACATCATACCACTTTCATGGAAGCAATTGCACTAAAATAAGGAGCTCCAGTATAACTATAAAGACATAAGTTTCTTTTCTTTTTGTTTAAAACATTCTTTACTCTTCGGAACCGCCGACGACGCCAACTCTTCCTTTTAGAGTTTTGAGTATATGTTATACCCATAGCATCCTATTACATCCTACCTGCTTGTCCCTTGTGCATGCTTTTACTGAGTGGAGGAATAAGCTGACGCACTTTGACAATATCTGGTATTCTTGGAGGCATGATGAATAATAAAAATGCAAGATGCAGTCTATTGTGTCTTAAATTTATATTTATCCAACTCCGATAGTAGAGGCAATGATGCAAGTATGAAGCACTATCTTTAAACATAGGCGGAATTAATTTGACATGGGCCATTTTATTATTATTATAATTATAAAAGCTTTAACGTCTCTCAATTTGAACCTTCATGCCGTCTTTCATAGGCAGAGTTAACGATACTTGATAGGTAATATTTTGACCAGGAGTGAGTGTGAGCTTATACCGTTTGACGATAAACACAAGAGCCACTAATGCCTCGAGTGTTGCCAAGTTTTGACCCAAACAGACACGAGGGCCAGCATGAAAAGCAGGCCATTGGCCCTGTGACTCTCTGCGAAGTTCGCCTGTTTGAGTAATCCATCGTTCTGGCTTAAAGGCCTTTGCGTCTGCACCCCAGACCTTTTCTGAACGACCCTGTGCCCATGGACACCAGATGACATAGTCACCTTTCTTGATTTCGGTTCCATCAGGCCAGATATCATCATTGAGGGCGTATTTTTGATTATTAGGTACGGAAGGATGAAGCCTAAGTACTTCATAAAACCTAAATCAAATAGATGAGTTTCTGTTATTTTAAAGCCAAGTGATACATACACAGCATGCGCATAGTTCATCTTCTTTATAGCGTCATAGAGTGCGACAGGATTATCCATCAATTCGTCAGTGATATTCAATTGGATTTCTTCCAACAGTTTCTTTTCTACTCGAGGATGTAGTAGTAGATTGTAAAAGGTCCACGATAGAGCCTGAGCCGTTGTGTCTCGACCAGCAATGACAAAATTCAGGACGATATCTCTGAGTTCCTTGTTATTCAGTGGTTCTCCATGCTCATTTGTCGCGTTCATGAACCTCGACAGTAAGTCACGGTGCGTCTTGATTCCTTTCTCCATGTCCGTTCGACGGTTCTCGATCACTTGATTGGCAAATTCGTTTATGGTCCTGAGGTGCTGCTTGATTGATTTTTGCCATGGATGAAGGAGGGTGTAGACAGGCTCTGTCAGTCTCCAGAAGGGATTGACAAACCTTTGAAAACTGTTGAGTTGACATTCATCAAAGGAAGCAGCAAATGGGACCTTGTCCTTGCTGCTCAGTGCGTTCAATTGGACGTCAAAGCCGAGGCTATTTAAGGAGTGAGTGGTGATGTATGAGAGAGAAGCAGGGATACTTTACAGAATAAAAGAGTCTAGGGTAAACTTGAACATAATATCATGAAAATCTATAATCTCTCCTGTTTCTGCTGCTTTATCAAAGATGCCTGTAAACATGATTCCTAGTTCCTTGACAAACACTCTATGTGATACAAGTCAGTGACATCTAGTGTGTTTGGTATTTTCTTTTTACTCTGTAAAATGATCTCTAAAGTTCTTGACATTGAATATATGACTTGCTGTCTTTCGTTGATATTTCCATTGATCTCCATTTGCATTAAAGATACCATGACCTAATAAATCTTCTGTGGAAGCGTTGAAATTAGGTCCTTTTGCATAATTTTCAAAATTATCTATTAAAAAAGTGTTAAAAATGTCATTTGTTGTGTTTTTTCAGTTTACTTTTTAAAATGTGTTCAACGTTTCTAGGATCAATGGTGGCAATGGCACGAGGCATACCAAAGGCTGATGTTGTTCTATGTAACAGATTAAAAATAAGCTTTTTTTGGTTAATAAAGAACTCTCTTACGTTGTTAATGAATCCATTTCAGTAAATCCATTCATGAAAAAATCGTGTAATTTCTCTGCATTAGATAAAATGGCAGGTAAGCCACCTAGAAGTGGCCAACCCTTTTTGTAAGAGATGCCTTCGCGATGTTCATCAAATACAGCTCGATCTGGGTATTTTATTGCCAAGGCAGTCAATACTGCAGCAGATAGTCCAAGGGTGCGAGTTAATATGGTATCAGTCATATGGAAAGATCAATGAGATTAAAAAAGGGCAAGAAAAAAAGAGAGAGAAAGAGAGATAATGAAAGTGTGGGCAATTTATGTGTTTTAGGCTGTCACACATAAGCATCAATGTATAACAATGGAAGGAGACAGCAAGGCTTTACATGAACTGCATAAGAGAGTTATTCAACACACGCCATAAACATGTTCCTTTTTTCATCCTTTTAATGTAAATATAATGCAAGATAATGCTCAATTTTCATTTATTTTATTCATTTTATTCCCGTTGGCATCATGTAAGCTTCAAAGCAACATTTGCGGAAAAAAAAAGATTTTGTAAAAACTGCATCTAAAAAAGGCAATTTCATGTCATTACAGAATATCTCGACTTGAAGTTTTCATTTTACCACATTACTTTGGTCCTTTTTTGATCATTTGCTCTGTCAAATGCGAATAATAAAATAAGTCAACAATGACGATCCTTTGAAGCTTGCTTTAAATATTCGCATGAAATATTTAATAAAACAAGTATACGAGTGTGTACGAGAGAACAAGAAATCTTTACAGTATTTACACATTTTATTATCTAGGCTGTATCCTTCAATGCCTTTTCCAGCATATTAAGCATCTTTGCATTCTCTTCTTCAGTGCCCACGGTGATTCTCAGACATCCGTTACAGCCATACTCTGTTCCTCTGAAACGAACGACAACGCCCAGAGCTTCAGCCATCATGCTGTAAACTTTGTGAGCACGATCATTACAGGGCTGTCCATCGGATCCGAGAATCTCGACAAGAACAAAGTTGGCATCATTACCGCCCAAGATACGGCCTGTACCAGAGATAGCCTTTAACTTTTCAATCAACAATCCACGTTGATCGATCAGACGTTGACGGTAATCGTGCATCTTTTGCAGGCCTTCTTCTGATAATGCTTCAGCAGCAATCAGGGCACTGGGTGTACCGATGTTATAAGGTGCCTTTGTGTTGTTCAAGATTTGAATCAACTCAGGATGTCCTACAGCAATACCTAGCCTGATGCCAGCAAGACCAAAGCTTTTACTGAGTGTTTGCATGACAACCAAGTTGGGATACTTATCAACCCAGGTGGCAACTGAACCTTCTTCCTTATCAACAAAGTCAACATATGCTTCATCAACAACAACAAGGCCCTGGTAATCGGATTCTAAAACAGCACGAATACTGTCGTGAGTCAGACAAGTGCCTGTAGGATTTCCTGGTGAACACAAAAAGACTATTTTAATTTCTGGGTTTGTCTTAATGCAAGAAAAGACCTATATTTTTTCATGTTATTTTTTTTTTCTTTTTTTCTTTTCTTATATCATTTACATTTTCCAGGTCAAGTTGGAAAGCACCATTTTCAACTACAAGCTTAGACTTGACAACTTCAACATCGTTAATTTGAGCACATACAGAGTACATTCCATAGGTAGGAGGAGTAATCAAGATCTTGTCTTTTGCAGGCACACAAGCAATTCGAATGAGCAAGTCAATTACTTCGTCTGAACCAACGCCCAAAAATAGGTTTTGAATAGACTTTAGTCCTCTAAGGTTCATAATACGTTCTTTCACTTGAGATTGATATGGATCTGGGTATCGATTCAAGTCTCCCTTGTGTTCACCTGTCAAAGCAGGACCATAGGCATTTTCATTGGCGTCCAATAAGACACCTTCACTATAATCATCTCTAGCACATCGATATGGTTTCAATGCCAAAATATTGGGTCTAATGACTTTGGTAAGATCAAAGGGCATGTTTAAACTATAAGAAGAAAAAAGGACGACTTATCAAAAACAGAGACGGAATTAAATTAAAAAATTTGAATGAGTCACTTTTTTATTGCTCATCCAGAGTCAACACAGTCTATTTTTTTTGTAGTGCATCAATAGCCTCGTCTATATCTGGAATGAGCTCTTTTAATTTGTTCCATTGAGCAACAGGAAAGCAAATGCCAACTAGGCTATAAATGAGTAAAAACACATGGCATTGAACTTTTTAAACAAACCTTTTCCTGGTCGCATCTCGCCCGAGGCTTTATCTTTATAGAATTCACGAATATCTACCGAAGGAGACCCATCGCCTGTCTTGAACAAACGAACTGTAACTCTTCTTTTTGAAGATAACTAATGTTGTGCGTGAGTTTGACAAACACACTTTTGATATTCATTTATTTTACTTCGAATATTTGGTCACCACTATCATCACGAGCTACTTCCCTCTTTCGCTTTTCACCTACTTGCTGTTCGGTCTTTTGTTTCTTGGTAGCTTTTTGCTTGGGCTGATCCTCTTCTACAAACTCTTCTTCTTCAGATGATGATTGAGGTCTCTATTTATTGTATATTGAATAATCTCGTGTCATATTAATAAAATATATATATACCTTGTATTCTTCGTCTTCTTTTTCAGCCATTTTTTTTATTGATGTCAGTAACAACAACAAAAAAGAAGTTGCATAACGAATGGGGTTGAAATGAGCATTTTTTTGGGACCTCTGGAGCTTTGGGACGGTTTATAAAGATTAAAACTCAGAAAGGTTAGCCATGAATACAACTTTTGATTGGCTGAAATCAAGCGTTAGAGAAAAGAAACGCTGTATCTTTCTTGAATTCAATGAAACACCTCTTTATGGTTTAAGAATCAAAACTTGATCTTTTCTCTTTGTAAGAGAGAAGGAAAAACATTCTAATTCCACGATAAGCAAAGACAAGAGCTATTTAAATGTGTAAAGAGAGAAGTCCTATCTGAATTCATCTGTAACGTTTCTGACAAGGTAACTTTGACTTATGTACGCGATCTATTGTTCATATAAACGTAAAAATATAATACAATTCAGTTGATAAAATATCTCGAAGGTATACAAAAACAACATTCACTTAATATCGATAGTCGTATAATAAAATATCACTTTTCTATCGACTTGTAACAGCTACTTGGTAAAAAAAAAAAACTTGAAAAATCTAAGGTGTGGAGGTGGTGAAGATGAACTATCTGGAACGGCAATGGTCGTCTTAATATCTTCCAATGACAAAGCACCATCTCCAATGTGGTTGCCGCATCTCACTCTGGTGAGACGACGGCTTAAAGATATTTGAAGGATAAAATTAATAACTGGTCTGCTCATAAAAAAAAGCACCCTTTATTGATTTGTGACAACGTACCGTGAGGTGGTTTAAGTTAAATGAAGCACTTAATAATCTTGTGGGCGTAAGTACCGGTTAACTTCTGATGAAGCATTGCGATAAAGCTGTACAAGTAGAAAACTGGGAGATTTCCTTATTTAAAACTTGTTCAAAAGCGTGTTGCTCTCTTTACTGAAATTCTAATATTTTTATACAATTTACAAGTTATCAAAGTTTTCAAAAGAAGTCAAGTATTATTAATACAATTGCTTTCATAAGGAGTCACGAATAGTATAAGACATTCTATCTTGATTCATCAAAGCAAACTTGCTGCGCCAACTAGTTCAATTTCTTTTTAAAAGTCCCAGCGGATTTCTGTAATAGCCTTGTTCATATCCGAATGAAATCGAGGATTGGGTTTTTAATATGTTCAATGTTACAGAGAAGCTTGAGTTACTGATTTGGCTGATCATCTAGTAAAGAGAATAATTGTATTTGTTCGTAGACTTGATAATATTCCACAAATATCCCTAACATATCTTCGTATCCCACCATTAAAGTACTTCAGAGGCAAAACATTACAGCATCTAAGATGAATTTGTGATCTTATTATTACTCACGTACTAATAAAATAAAATATACGACTGATCTTATTGAAGAATTAAAATCGTAAAATTGTCAAGCTAATTGAACAGAGCATCGGCGAGCCATGCCATCACGTTCCAAACGCTAGATGAGTCTGTACCAACCAAAAGTTACAGTGACTCCTCCCTCTCTTCCAAGACTGGCCTCTGTCTGGTTTAATAAGAGCTGAAGAAGGTGCTTCCCTTTGGACTTATAGGATTGGCTTTGCAAAATGAGTAATAAAAAGAATTGTAAAAAAATGAGTGCAGAACCCCTTATAAAAGTGCATGAATGGCATCATCTTTTTTTTTTTTTTTTGGAAAACGAGAATGACTTTTACCGTATCCCTAATTTAAAAAGGGTGTCGTATTTATCCTTCCTTTACTAACTAATCTTTGTGTGATCTTACCCCATTACTACACTGCTTATAACCATTCTACATTTAGCATTACGCACCTCTATTAATTTAATTTGTAACATGTCGGATTGTAAACTATTATTTTATATACTAAGCCTTACTTTGTATTAATGAGCTTCTCATCTAGTTCTCTCTCAATAAGGAGGTTCAAGAGTCTCATCAACATATAGTCTTTTTCTCCTTTATTTTAATACAGGTATATTATAAGTACTTATTAACACAGAAATATTGCAAAGGATAAAGTTCTGCGCACCATGGTTTTGCACCAACTTTTTAACGTCGAGTGACATACCTCCTTATTGTTTTAGTTGTTTGTTTACGATTATATGAAACAGTGGCTGAACTGCGCAAAGTATTTTTCATCAAGTAAATAAACATAAGTTCGTGTTTCCCAACTTAGTCATTTTTCATGCAAGAAATTTGCCAAACCTTATCATATTGCGCCCACAATTTCCTGATAATGCAGTTATGTATAAAAGGAAAGATTAAAAAAGGAGGATGCATTCACCTCCTTAAACTTTAAAGAGTTGGCTGCCAAATCATATCAGCTCTATTTGGCATGTCTTTCATCACAAGATATATGATAAATAAAAAGTATTTCCCATCAAATAAATTACAAAAAGTTGGTACCTGGAGCTTTGCTCTTTAAAAATTCGTAACGAATTCTATGTGGCAGATTTTGCAAATAACCATTGCTTCTTCTTCTCTATTCTTTTAAATATTGTTCCCCATGAGAACGCCAAAACCAATCTGTGAAATTAACAAAGATTATACAATACCAAATGAAATAAGGGAAAAACTAGGAGTTGAGCCTTATCTACTCACTATCCCATTAATTAACTTTTGTAATCCTGCTGCCCATGTCGATGCCATTCCTTTACATATTCTTGATCAGATAAATCTTGAGCATACCTATTTTGATATAATTCAAAACATGTATCGTTTGAGTATTTTAAATGATAGTGATTTTCAGCTAGCTACGCATGCAAAGGAATACCTTAGGATTGCATATAACTATTGCTCAAAAAATGGATTTAAAACCAAGTTTATCAAACGAGCTGGAGGATTACTGAAGATAAATGAAAGTTATTTGAAGCAGGCAAAAATAAATGCAGCAAAAAAAAGAACAGCACAGGAAGCTGAGCTTCTTGCAGTCGATTACACGTACAGTTCACTTAAGCAGTACCGAAAAGAAGTACTTTGCGATCAAACAAGCACAGCAGGCTCAAGCAGTGATTCAGGATGCAGCGAGCAAGATAGAGATGGTGGAAAGAGTAAAGCTGGCGTTTATGACACTGGTGAGCAAATTGAAAACGATAATTCTGGTGATCAAATTAGGGGCGAACAATTCAGAGAACCAGGTGCAACAATTACTTTGACGAAAAACACAAAAACGTATAACTTCAAACCTCCAGCATCCTGTTTAGTTATGCCACATACACCAAAAATACGAGCTATAGATATTGAAACGATCATGAAGAGTTATGCTCTAGGTATTGAATCCTTGATCAACAGTCCTAAATACTCCAAAACTAATGAAATGAAGGAACTCAAGGACAACCAGCACAACCAACAAAAGAATACCTCCTTATCAAAAGTTAGTAATATAATGGACTATCTTCGGGATGTTTTAAGCTATGAGTTTACTGAATTTCTGCCTAATATTTGGAGCCATTCTATTCACCGATCAGAAGATATTAGAACCAAGCAGTTTGCAAACTTGATAGCATATACTCTCACAGACTATCATTGTAACTGTAAGCAACATATGGCTTCGAATAATAACCACGAGAGAACTCCTTTTGTTGAGTACGTTGTACCAATGTTTAAATACTTGGCTAAAGAAACAAACTTATTGGGATTTTCATGGTGTGAAAAAATGGTAGAAACGCAAGCGTATGCCCAGATAGCAGAAGTTGACTTTTTACCAGCCGAGGTTAAAAAAAAAAAATACTCTGATGGACTAGGAAGGTTAAACAAGTATGAAACATTGTTTATTGAATCTTCGAGCGGTATTATGCAAGAAAATGTGAGCCACACTCTTGAGGATACATTAAAACTCATTTGTGAATGTAATGGTGCCCTTTTCTACATCCTCAGGCAGTTCAACAAATGCAGCTTTCAAACAGCATTAAAACGATCAACATTTGGTATCCAAGTAATCAAAAACACTATAACTCTTTCGAAAATGAACTTGAAGAATGATTCACAATGGAAATTTGTTGAGCTGCGATCTGCTCGAGTTCCTGTTGCTTGGAATGATCGATTTGATTGGGTCACGATGTTTGAATTATTAACGACATTGTATCTGGAACTGACTGAACAAGAGATAATCAGTATTCAAATCAGAAAAGAAAATTCTGGATTGATCAACGTTGCTACAGAAGAAACCTTGTCTGCTCGTTTAAATATTCATTAAATTATGACAGAATTTATCTTATTGTTTTATTTTTCAAGGAATACAGTATTGCAATTATATACCATTTATTATATCATTCAATCGACTTAACCTCTTCCTTTAATTTATTTCTATACTTGTTTTTTATTTCTTTTTTTTTTATATGTTTGCTGAATCAAATATTACAAGTTGAATAAAAAATATAAGATGACTTTATTCATAAACACTGTTAATAAAACATTTTTTGATGCCTTGTAAATTCCACTCACTGTATACAGTATAGTAAATAAATAAGTATACCACTCACATGAAACACATTCCAGTGCGAACATCTTAAAATTACATGAATTTTACTGAGTATCGGATTTTTCAACAGGATGCTTCATTAAATCAATGGCAAATATTACTGGCGATACCTTCGTTACCCTTTGAGATTTCTGATGAGAGAATCGAGGACAAATTTTTTAATTGTCTATTTAAATCCTTGTTTGCTATGACTGACAATGCCGATGTATCCTTGTCATACAATTTGTCAATCTTTTCGTAAATTCGCTGTACCTCTATTCATTACCTATGATGCTCTTCAACAGAACTTTCTAGCGTATGGAACCACGCTAAATATGACTTTATAAAGTCGCATATTGGTCTGTTTCTTTTCAGGAAGAAAGAGATAAAAAAGAAATGTTTTTTTTTTATTCTAATTTTATGTTGTCAGCCCTATCAAGAAAGATGCAAGAACACGTATAACTATGATGACATCGTGTTTTAGATCAGAGAGAGTGAACTGGACAAGCCTTAGATTAGGCAAAGAATTTGGTAGTGTGAAGTTGTAAAGTGACACACATAGGTAGTACCCCAAGGAAGCGCCCGTAGCATTAGCCTATTTTCTGGTGTATGTAGTGTTGACTCTATTCAAATCATCCGGGAAACGATACGGTGTCCTGCCCACCCTAGTGTCTACCCATTGATTGATGTCACCAAGGATCGACATCGTCTTGCGATTTGAGTGATAGATGATAACACATGAGTCATCATAACTAGATCGATGTGGTGTTTGATAGATAGAGAGAGCTTATGTATGCATTTGCTTATATACATTATGACTGATTCATATTGACACCATTGTTGTGACTTTACATCATTTCTTATGTACTTCTTGTGCAAGTTGTCTATTTGCCTTTTTTCTTTCTAAAAAAAAGCATAATTTCTAGACATCTTGCATAAATGGAGAAATTCATTGCTCATCAAAGGGAGTTGATAGAGACTGAAAGAAAGGTAGATGTTGAAGAGACAATAAAGCTACTATCTTCCTATGCGCCCATTCAACTTCAACGACGCGGTATTGCTCTTGTTGGCTTAAAAATAACAGGTATTGGTTGAATATCATACATGGCATAACACTCATCATGTGAAGGAATGAGAACTGGCTTAGGAGGCAAAAGGTAATACAGTTGCATGTTCATTTTCTGCTCTTGGTGCTGAAATTAGCCTCCTCTTGTAGTTTGATCGATCTCGAGCTTGCTAATCCAAATATTCTGCCGCCTATTTTACCTGCACATAAAATAACAACAGGAGATATCGTCGGTCTTGATGTATACAAGAAAGATAAACCTTCAAAGAATGTCGATAAATGGTCTGGTGTTGTTGCTCGTGTGACAGAATCGAGAATTACTGTTGCCCTCTCTCAGGAAATAGAAGATGAACTTCCGGCTGAGCTTCAGGAACGCTGTCAAATGTAAGTGAGCCCTGCGTATTTTGGCATGTATTAATACTTCGTAATTTAGTGTAAAGTTGGCAAACAGTATCACCTATGAAAGGTAGATGAATCAATAGTGACAGCAGGGGATCATATTTCTCATCCAAAATTTATATGTAGAATGTTAAAGGGACTAGAAGCATTACAGCAAAGATGTGACGAAGGAGGATCCGGGCTTATAAATGTTCTTTTAGGACAATCTGATATCTCAACTCCCCAAAGGATGAGCGATATTCAGTTTTTTGATGAAACACTAAATGGTTCCCAAAAGGAAGCGGTACGCTTTGCACTTGGTTCAAATGAGATTGCTTTGGTTCATGGGCCACCTGGGGTAATAAACTTTTAACTTTTGCCTTTATATTGTTCATTAACGTATTTACCTATAGACCGGTAAAACTTATACACTGGTAGAGATAATCAGACAGTTGGTTGTAAATCAAGGTCAGCGAGTATTAGTTTGTGGACCATCCAATATTTCAGTTGGTAATGCTGCCGGTAAAGCAATGATACATCAACTGACACTTTTCTTCTTAGATAACCTAGTTGAAAGACTAGCTCAACACCGACTTCAGGTTGTACGTGTAGGACACCCTGCTCGTGTATTGCCAACAGTAATAGATCACACATTAGATGTTATTACGCGTACCTGTGATTCTGGAAGAATTGTGGCAGATATACGAAAGGAAATGGATGACACCTTGGCAAAAATTGGAAAATCCAAAAATAGAGCAGAAAGAAGAGCAATGTATTCCCTCATGAAGGACTTGAGAAAAGATTATAGAGTTAGAGAGAGAAAGGTAATAGATGAAGTATTGACAAATGCTCAGGTGACGATTTCTACACTGAATGGGTAAGTATGGAACTTCTTTAGCTTATGTATTTGAACTTGTAATAAAACAAGACAATAGGGCTGCAAGCAGAAATATGATGAATAGGGAATTTGATGTTGTTGTTATCGATGAAGCAACACAGGCTTTAGAAGCTGAATGCTGGATAGCTCTTTTAAAGGCAAAGAAAGCAATTTTAGTATGTATATTGCTATCTGAGATGTCATAGTGTACTAATCTTGAGCTTGTGTACTAAAGGCAGGAGATCACCTTCAGTTGCCACCAACAGTAAAGTCACCCATAAAAATTCAAACGTCGTTAAAATCAAAGGGGCTGTCTACAGATACTGACCTGACAACCACCTTATTTGATCGACTTTTGGCCATGTACGGCGATAGGATCAAAAGAATGCTGACAGTTCAGTATCGCATGCACAAGAAAATCATGGAGTTTAGCTCAAAAGAGCTCTACGAGAATAAACTTGTTGCAGACGAGAGCGTAGCAGAACACGTGTTGGCCGATCTTCCCGAAGTAGAGCACACTGAAAACACGGAATCACCAATTGTCATGATAGATACCAGCGATACCGGTCTATCGCATGAAGTAACTGACGATGCACAGGAAGAACAAAGCAAAGCAAACGAATTAGAGGTTCAACTAGCAGTACAGCATGTTAAAGCTCTTTTAGAGGATGGCCTTCAAGAAGATCAAGTCGGTATCATTACGCCATATGCATTTCAGGTATCAAAGCTACGAAGAGAAATTAGAGAGCATTGGCCAGGGATCGAAATTGGCACAGTAGATGGATTCCAAGGTCGTGAAAAAGAAGCAATTATATTATCACTTGTTCGCTCTAACGAAATGGGTGAGGTCGGATTCCTTGCAGAAAAAAGAAGACTTAATGGTATGTATACTGCTATTAACTTATCGGCTACTGATACATCTTTGGCTTATACTAGTGGCTATGACGAGAGCAAAGAGACATTTATGCGTTATATGTGATTCAGATACTCTTTTGGGAAACAAAGGGGGTGGATCAACACTCAATAGGAATGACTCTGGATTCTTAAAGAGATGGATTGAATGGCTAAATGAAGAAGCTGACTTACGATTTAGTGAGCTTGTTGTGTAAGCATCCTATAAAGTGATGCTTTAGAATAAAAAAATCCCCTGGGCAAAGATAAACCATCAAATACTTTATTGTGTTTTGTTACAAGTTTCCTCGAGTGGTATTTGACTAAACTTTTCAGTTAATGGTCGGATATACTTTCCATGGTAAGAAGGCACACCTGTGCTATTAGGTGCCTGTAAGATGGTATCAAAATAGTCTAAAAGACTGTGAATATACAGCTTTGGTACAAAGGATCATTTTCCTTACTCTGATAAATATCGCCATCATAGCGAGCAATAGGAGCTTTCAAGACAAAATCAGGTAAACCAAAGGCATCAGTAAGACCAACCACGTCTTTTCTCAGGTCTTTGCAAAGCTATATATCCATAAGTAAACTTTAGAAAAAGAAAATGTTCTAATGGATATTGAAGGTACCTTGAGGTATGCTTTTTCAATGCCTTTCAATTGTTGTGGAGAAATGTATCCTTCTAGGAATCCCTGATCTCCATATGTACGAAGGACATAGAGTCCCCATAGGACCGTCATTTGCCTCATGATAGTTGCAACGCTTGTATCTAGAGAAGAGTTATTGATGACTGAAAAACGTCTTGCATTGTCCGAGTATAAGAATGTGGCGCAATGAAGCTCTGCCACTCTATTGGCATCGAGCAAAACATCATTATGAGTAGCTCCATTTTCAAGTGCTTGCTGAATGCTAAAGAGCTATCATATTAAAGTCAAAGTGAGCCAACCAAGCGTTACTTTGTAAACTTACTCTCTTTGCAAGTATGACCTGTAATGCTTCCTGGATCAGATTTAGATCTTTTAAGCAATCATCTACTTCTTCCACATGCCATATTTTTGCAGCCAGTAACTCTTCAGCGTATGTGAAGTATGAAGTTGAGCTTTCGTATTTGAATTCGGGATATGTATTGTGTTTTATTTTCTGGTTGAAACGATGCAATAAGTAGGTGGAAGCCTGCTGCAGTAAGACAGTATCATCACCTCCACCAACTGTCATTACGTTCCAGTCAGCTGTTAGATGACCAAGAGCATTATAAGCAGAATAGGTGTGTCCTCCACAGCAACGACGACACACTTCTAAGATACTAGCTGAAAGACTACCGGACAAACCCTTCAATGACGCAGACATACAGTGCACGTCGCCCATATGATTGAGATACAGCTTTTGTTCAATTTCTCCTCCAGCAGTCAAAATTCCAAATTGCTGGTAAATTGTTCTGAGCGAGCTTTTGACCATATACATAAACGATATAGCTGGGATCAGTTTTGCATAATGTGACTGATAGTCCATAATTTGTTCGTTCTTTGAACCTTGACGACGCACCACGCCATATCGCACAGCAATTGTAAGTGCCTGACTGATTAAAGTGGTAGACACGTCAACCAGGCCCAGTCTTTCGGGTATCAACGTAGCATACATCACAGCAGGATTTGGTGCAGGTTGATATGTGCCATGACGATCGATTCTGGCCCATTTTGACATCATATTTTTCCTTGGCACACGTGCTTTATGAAATTGAATCCAACCATTATCTGTTCCTTGATGACCAACTTTGGTACCTATGTCGCCTACACGAATATTTGAAAGCTGCTCACCACTGACTGAGTCTCGGAGAGGAATAATAAACCAGTTGGCGCCAACGTTCTTGCCATGAATAGTCGTTTGTGCAAGGACAGCAGCATGGGTGGCCGTTTGTCCGGCGAGTCCAATCCACCATTTAGTAGATGTAATAGTAGGGGAGTTAATGACAAACTCATCTGTTTCAATGTCAAATGTCGCTGTTGTTTCAATACCACGTAGCGCAGAGCTGTGTCCTAGTTCTGTCTATGTTTGGCAGTCAGTTGGTGTCACATTAATGTTATAGTTGGCATTGAATGGTACCATGGCAAAACATCCAATCACTTTATAGTCGTTCAATAGTTTGCCCCAGTAGGATCGTTGGTCATTGTTGCCCATCATCTCCACTACACTGCGAAACAGTGTTTCATGAACGCCGTTTCGCATGCATAAGCTTTCGGAATAGTTGAACGAAGCTTCGACAATTTCTTTAAACAGGCCCTGGTTATCTTTTAACTCCTCCTTTAGTTGAACAAGCCTGTATATTTGTCCCATTGTGCTACAGATTTGTAATTAGAATATATTTATAAAGATGTACAGTCGAACAAAGTACAATTCTCGCCATTCTTCCTTTGTAAAGTCCAAGATATTTCTTGGTGGTTGAACTACGAGTTCTGGATCACGTTTTATGTAATCGTATGCAGTTTGCTAAACATAGTGTAAACACATAGAAGTGTTTCTATATTGTCTTTATTACCCTTTGTATATACTTTTCTTTTCCACCCATCCAAAAATGAGAAAGCGCTTCTATACTGAATGATACGGACTGTCTTTCCCTTTCCATGTCTTTAGGCGCTTGTGTAGACATCGTGGAAGGGCTCAAATTGAGCTGTCTCTTTATTTGGTCAAGCCTGTGTGTAGCTTTATGAACATTCTTACTAGTGCTCATGTTGTAAAAAGCTAAAGGGAAAAGAAAGAAGTGTCTTTGGCGGTAAATAAACCTTACGTTTATATTGTCCGTGGTGGTGTTACTACAACCAAAAGAACACCTCAAATTCTATAGCTACTATTGTTTCAATAACGTCTTCTACAAGAAGTCTTGCAGGATCCAATAAACTCAGTATAGTGATGTCATGAAGGCTTTAATGTCGGCTTAACCCAGCATACATTGCAATTATGTATGTTTTCCCCGGTAAAAGCCTCTCACGTTGAGGTCGACAGAGTCCGATATGCTCCATTTGATGGAGATTACTTCAGAGTAAACATATTCTAAATTGCACTTGAAGTAAGCTACAATAATGTGCTCTGGAGTGTATGAAAGTAAAAAGTACAAGTATAACCTTGGAATAGTGTATGGATAGATACATTATCCGCAACTATTCATTAGCCTTTTATTGTGGACATTGGTCCATTTCATCCGTTGTAGCCTTTAGAAAAACATACAATGACCTTCTACCATTCATTTTTCTTATACGTTCAAAGTCATCTTTTCTCTTTTATTGGCTACTGGCTGCATTTAATCAGCCTGCAGCAGTCTAATTTTTCTCCTGTATCTTGTGCTTTAAAGAATGATTGTCATGTTTTGCTGTGTCATTGGGATAAAGCTGGAAAACAATACCAAGACGATAATACATGTTGACCGTGTTGTCCTTTATTCACTTTTTCACTCTGTTATTCCTTACGACTTTAGAACAGTGTATGTGGACATACTAATGCTTCTACATTTGCGCATGATTTCCTATTCAAGCAATAAATGATGCAGAAGAAACATTACAGGGTATTTCTAAACCCATTCTATACAAAACTCATTTGACCAATATGACACTCTTGTATATGCGTGGCATCATGGTCATTTAATAATAATGACTGGGTCAATAGCTTAACTTTGCCCAAGCTATTAGAATTCGGGATCTAGCAGTAAAATGTGGCACAGGGTATCTCCCTTGGCTCCCAATTGCTGCAGGTTCAATGCAAGTGCTCTGTCATGTGTGCATCTATTACAAACGTTTATCACTGTTTTAAATCAAAATATCAAAATTGATTTGGAAAGCAGAACAATGATAATTCCTAAAAAGAGCAAGTAGCCCAGACTTTTGCTTGGGGACATGTATTCCAGTTTGGAAATCATGTGTCTAGCAACGGGTTCGCTTAAAATCTAAACACCGAACATTTCATTCTGCTTTAATTTTTCATCTCGTCTTTTTCTCGTTTTCTTTCAGAGGCAATAAAATAGCAAGAAACGATGCCTTTAAAACTAATTTCCAACCTGGTCACTTCTTTCTTCAAGCGTACTGACACTGTTATTACACCTCCACCAAAAGAATCGGCATCTTCAGCATCTGTTAGTTTCAGTCCGACCATAACAATACAGGGTTTATGGACAAAGAAGGACGATCAGAGTGATATGTCAACCATTAAATCCTCTGCTGACTCGGAAAGATGGATAGCACATCAAGAGCAACTACAGAAGATACATAGTCAACCTCCTATATTTGATCCATCGCCTTCTGTGGGTATTCATGACTATGAACTTATTGAAACACTTGGTAGATGGTTTATAAAATATAGTTTGCATCAATCTCATCTTTTTTATATAGGAACGGGCACATTTGGAAGAGTTTATTTGGCAAAAGAAAAAAGGGCCAAGAAGTATTATGCGATTAAAGTATTAAAGAAAGCCGAGATCGTAAAGCTAAAGCAAGTAGAGCACATTAATTCAGAAAGGGAAGTGCTTTCTCAAATCAACTTTCCATTTATAGTACAACTGTAAGAAGTGTAATTACAAGATGTGTTCTTTCATATACGCTTATACTCACTATGAATATAGATATTGTACATTTCAAGATCAAGTCAATTTGTATATGGTTCAAGAGTATATCATTGGAGGCGAATTATTTAGACATCTTAGAAAATCTGGTAGATTCCCCAACGACACAGCTCGTTTCTATGCAGCAGAGATAGTATTGGCATTAGAGTACCTTCATTCAAAGGATATCATCTATCGTGATTTAAAACCAGAAAATATACTGTTAGACAACCGAGGATATGTAAAAATAGCTGATTTTGGTTTTGCAAAGAAAGTACAGGACAGGACGTGGACTCTTTGTGGTACACCAGAGTATTTAGCACCTGAAATTATTCAAAGTAAGGGCCATAGTAAATCAGTTGACTGGTGGTCACTTGGGATACTGATATATGAAATGATGGCTGGCCATCCTCCATTCTACGACGACAACCATTTCGGTATCTATGAACGCATCCTAGGCGGTAGAGTACAGTACCCAAGTTATTTCGAAAATGCGGCAAAGGATCTACTCAAGAAACTTCTCGTTGTTGATAGAACACGCAGGTTAGGTAACCTAAAAGGCGGGGCAGATGATGTTAAAAGACACAAGTGGTTTCGCACTACTGATTGGCATGGGTTACTTAATAAAACGGTTAGAGTAAGTTGAATGGTGTGTGCATGTTCTCTGTAAGATATTAACTTGCTATAGGCACCTATTATCCCAGCGCATTCAAATGAATATGATACTAGTAACTTTGAAAAGTATCCTGAAGAGAGTATAAGCAATCAACCTCAAGACGACTCTTTCCGTGATTTGTTTCCAGATTTTTAATTTATTCAAGTATACCTTTACCCTTTTCCTCTAATTTGTATATAATTACACACACGCATATATATATGCACTTATTTAATAGTATTTATAAAGTAGAACTTGATTTTTATTTTTAGTCTATCATATGATTGCCCTTTTTTTTTTTTTTTTTTTTTTTTTACACTTTACTGCTTGTATCCATAGCAACGGATGCCATGAAACACGTTTTGTTTGAAAGGAGCTAATTTCCAAAAAAGGAAGAATAAATTAGGGCCGATACAGCAAGGGGCTTTATTTTTGACAGTTTTGTTTTCATAATGAGCTTTATAAGAAACATATTTGGAATAAGCAAGAGATTACCGTCTAAAAGACCCTTGAAAGTTCTTGGAATAGAAACCTCTTGCGATGATACTGCCGCAGCCATTGTCACTTCAGATCGTCAAATCCTTGCAGAAGTAGTCCGTGGCCAACAAGAGTTACATGAACCCAAAGGTGGCATCGTACCCATGTTGGCTTGTGAAAGTCATAGTCGCAACTTACCTGGTGTTGTCAGTGAGGCACTGCAAAAGGCTAAATTAACTGTACAAGATTTAGACGCCATTGCAGTAACAAGAGGTCCTGGATTACCTCCTTGTCTTCCTGTTGGCTTAAACGCTGCAAAGACAATGGCAGCTGTATGTGGAAAGCCGCTGATTGGCGTTCATCATATGGTAAAGATAATTTCATTAGATTATCATCACACAAAATAACATTGACGACTACAGGAAGCCCATGCGCTGACAGCTAGATTGACAACACCCAATGCAGATAATGCGCCATACCCACAGTTTCCGTTTATGACACTGCTTATATCTGGCGGACATACACTTTTGTTGACAGCAAATAATGTCGGTGATTATAGTGAACTTGCAGGCACAATGGATAATGCTGTAGGCGAAGCGATTGATAAAGCATCGAGGTCACTGAAACTGAACTGGATCCAGGGAAGAAGGGGAGGACCAGGTGCAGCATTAGAAAAGGCAGCCTCTGAGGGAGATCCAGAGAGATTCATTTCGAAGTTACCATTACCTTTGTCACTATCAAGAAAGAAGGAATTGAAATTTAGTTTTGCAGGATTAAAGTCTGCGATGGATCGTCTTGTTAAGGATCCATCCATTGATCTCAGTAACTCAAAAGATGTCAATGATTTAGCAGCTGCATTCCAAATGATATGCATTAATCATCTTGAACAAAAGATCAAGTTGGCGCTAGAGCAAGAAGTAGTTAAGAATAAGAAGCCATTGAATGCGTTTGTTATAAGCGGTGGTGTAGCTAGTAATAAGTTATTCCGATCAAGGTAGGAATCAAAAGTAGAGACTATAAACATGTACTGACCCATGATATTAGATTGGAAACACTGGTAAATGCTTATGGACTGCCACTGATATGTCCTCCTCCTCAGCTGTGTACAGACAATGGTGTGATGATAGCTTGGGCTGGGCTTGAACGACTCCAAGCAGGTCTGGTGGATGATTATACGATCACGACGATTCCCGTATGGCCTCTTGAATCCTTAAAGCAAAGAGAATAGACTCATTTAGTATGGTAGCATGTCTTTGCTTTTTTAATTATTGAATCAAAGTGTAATATAGTGTGTATAAATGATGTTTCCATATTAAAATAAGAGCTCTTTAATCAATGTAGCGATTATAGATTTATTAAAAATTACTATGTCTATTTTACTTGTTAAATACATACAATACATAATTATGCATTAGCAGATTCTCTCCAGCGAGGACCATATTTTTGTACTAAGGGTATACATATTAAAAAGGATACTGTGGTCATGAGTCCCATGAAGGTGCTAAAAAAAATGGATCAGTAAGTATATAAAACGCAATCATGGAATGAACTTACTAAGACCATCCATCACCCAAGGATCCTCGAATCGAGACAGCACACAGGGAAAAGATCATTGCACATGTATTTCTTGCAAAGTTATTTGAAGAAACAACTACAATATAATTTGTAAGAATGCGTCGGAATAAACATTTGTTTATGTAGTACCTGAGGCAGCCTTTTTAAGATGCGCTTCTACAATATAGGTATTGACAGTAGTAATAGCAGACATGAGACCAAATGTGGCTGTATAATTAGATAAGAGATGAATTCACATTCAAACACAAGTGCTATAACTTACTCAGAGCATATCCTACAAGGGTTGCAAACCAGAATATACGGTATTGAAGAAACCAGCCATACATAAGGGAACCTGCCAAGTAGAAAAAGACACTGAAATAAATAGTACGCAAGCGGAACTCCTTGACGACAATGCCTCCATTATTTGCAATACTTCTTTGGTAAAGCTTGTCAGATGAAAACCCTGCTACGATTGATCCTACAATGTTGCCTACACCACCTGCCAAATAACATAACCCGATGGAGCCAGAAGAGAATCCATAGATTTCTCCAAAGGTAGGTGGGAGAATGGTAACAAAGTAGTAAAACCAACCAAAAGCTATACTGACAGGAAGACAGGATAAGCCAACTTCAGGAAGGGCGAGCATCTGGAGACTAGCAAGCTGTAGAGCAAAGTAAGTATTGAACAGTCAGATATTACAATTGATTACTTACTGGATTAAACTTGAGCCTTTCAAGTCGTTCTTTAATACCAATAGGAGCAACTTCTTCTTTTTGACCAGGCCTGTAAAGTGTTTCCTTGAGAAAAAGGAGAGCTGCTATAGTGATAACTCCACCGAGAATAGTACAGATGTAAAAGATCCAACGCCAACCCAGGTATTGATCAAGGTAACCACCGATAACAGGTGCAATGGCAGGGCCAAGAATGGTTCTGTAGAATAAAGTTGTTAGTGATCTGTAGTACCTTGTTATTTATAAATATTTTACCCCAAGATGTAAATACCCATAGCTCTACCACGTTCATGAGGTTCAAAAATGTCAGAAACGGTACCTCCACCAACTGCTTGACCAACGCTTCCAAAAATACCTTGTAACAATCTGAATGCAAAGAATAAACCAATACCTTTGGACACACCACATATAATTGTACAGACAGTATAAATAGCCATACAGGTTATGTAAACCCATCTATTGATTCATATGTCAATATAAATCTCATATTCAATGTTCCTTTTCCGTACCTTCGACCAATACGTTCACTAAGAGGTGCCAGAAAGAGAGGCTGTAAAGGATTTAGTTGTATTACTTAAATAGTATATGCTTGTTCTTACAGCAATTGCATTCATCAAGATATATAGCGCAATAGTTGCATTGATAACCTATAGATAACAATCGGTTGGTGTAACGTGATTATATTTGTGGAAATGTAGACTTACTGTGAGATTCGTATTGAAATAAACCATAATATCATGAGTTGCTGGCATCTAAATATGTTGTTAGGTACGACTATGTACACTACGATTTGCACTTACATAGACAGCAGAGGTAAAATAACCCATGAAGGACATCATGAACACGATAAAGAATCCGGTATATTTCTTACTTTTTGACCAATTCTGAAAATAATATCGTCAGAATGTGTGTAAAAAAAAGTCAATCTTTAACAATTTACCAATGGATTATCGGGATCATCTTTATAATTATACGCTTGCTGTTGCTGTTGTTGTTTATCATCAGTAAATTGCTGCTTAGATGCTTCTATATCAGTATTTTCCATAGTGGCTGTAGAGCTCTTACTGCTTGGGGTTGAATTAGTCATTTAGACTAATGAAGAGATGTTAGTAACCATGGTGCATATATTTATTTTTTGAGCTGCAACCTTTTCTCGTTTAATTTTTGATTTACTTTTTATGACGAACCTTCAAATCAAGTCGCCCTATTTATATACACTTCTTTTTTATAGTTTTTCCGACCCCGAATTTTACCCGTACTTCACACCACACTAACAATACTTCAAGCTTCGTATTATGATGATATGACTAATCCAGAATTATACTGTTTATCTCACGCTCTGACCATCTTTAGAGATATGCCATCAGTCTAAGATGATAGCTCGCTTATTTTCATTTATTTTGATAGTAACATCAAAACTATGTACTTTGCAGATCTTTTACCATTAAAAGTGTTTAATTTTTTGATCCATTAGATCAAAAGCTAAACGTGCTGGCTTTGTACAACAATGCTTACCAAGAGCCGAAGATGCGCGTTGATTTGATACAAGCTGCACCGGGCCAACATAATCCATATAATCCTGTTTTGTTTTTTGCGAAATAGAACTGTTTATAGCAGGTTAGTTCATGTAGCTTCTTGCATGATTATTTTTTTAGTTGCATTTCAGAATGGCTTGTTAACAGCTTGATTTAATGGGAAAATATAAGCAAGCGGTTGCCGATCATGCGCTATACCAGGTAAAGATGACACACATTGGATTATTAATTCACAGTATTTACTCCGCTACAATTGATCCCATATTGAGAAGGGGATACAATCATGTCGTAGCAAAGAAAAGCTTGAACCCTTTGACAAATCTACGCGCTGCACATAGTAGTACAATGGAGTACTTTTAGCTCTGGCTCCAGATTTTACAAAAAGCAAATGGAGATTTTTTGAGTATTGATCAGCATGTACCTTGAATTTGCGTAGCTGGGTTTGGTTTGTCCAGTCATGGCTTTTTCTTCGTTGCGGGATGACAACACATAAAATATGGAAAGCTTAGCATAAATGGCTGCTCGTGGAATGTTACAGGATTCTGACTTTGACAGTTTTCTTGTCACAACATTGGCCAATGATTTCTTTCATAGATGTAAACTACAGAGAATGGGTGTAAACGTACACCTTAACCAACCTTTAGCCAAATCAGCTATTAAGAAACTTTCTGTATATTAAAGCAATCGAAATATTTGCTCAATATCCTTTGATTAGAAAAGCTATTGTTGTTTACAAGAGAGCATGTTGACAGTCTGCAATCTTCTACGTTTACAGTAGAGCTCTAAGTATGGAATATCCACCTAAATAGTTCCCACATGTTGGCGCTTATAGCCAGTTCTTGCATTTGATCCATAAAAAGCCATTAATCACCAGAAGCTATACAAAAACGTTGAATTATACAAGATAAGTAGTAATTGTGTTTAATAAAGAAGAATGTTTGCATCTTTGATGTCATTCAAGGAAAAGTTGGCCGTGTCCGAAGCATTTCCTAAAAAGTCAATCATGACTGAATATCGCAACAGTAAGAGCTTTCCTCTTTTTTTGAAGCAGCCTCAATATTAACTGGAGTTTACCTAGAATTCAAGATATTCTCAGCACTGAACGGGGCATAGCCACATAAAATCTAAAAGTGATCTTTATAACGTGCGTATTTGATTTCGCTTCTTAAACATTTGGTCATAAATGAACTATTAATTATCACTAAACCAGCTTTGATTTTCTTTTTGGTATGCCCATAAAAGTTTTGCGGTATGTTTTTACTTTCTTGCAAAGATATCTACTAAGCGCCGGACTTGCTAATATCTGCATGGCGCTTGTTGCTATTCAAATCTCGGTACGCTTTAGTGCACTAAATTGGAAAGTAACACAGTGCAAGTAGCACGTTTAATATTCTTTTAGCTTTTCCTTTCTTCTTCTTTTTCTTTTTACTACAAAAATCAAAAATGTCTGACGAACGTCATAACAATATGGGCCCCGTCCGTCCTGCAGATGAAGAAGCAAAGGCTGTAAGTGGATATTGAAGAGAAGAAGAAGAAGATATTAAATGAGTTATAGGTCTTTCATGAAGTTAAAGAGCAAGTCATTGACAAGGTAAGCTTTTAAACAAGCCAATAGAAGTTATCACTGACTATTAGTTAGCTTCATGAGGTAACGATAAGAGCATCGTATTTTAAAAGCAGGAAAGAGTAACAAATGAGAATAGCTTAATCACTTGGACAATGTACACGGTTTGCATGAAGTAGATGATTTAAAACGCATCGAGCGTTACGTGTTAGTTGAATATGCAACTGAAGAGGTTGCTTACGGAATCAACTACTTTGGCAAGATTCATCTCGGTGAAGAAAAGTATATTCACGTCAGGTAATAACTATTTGTTCATATCCTTCTCTTTTTGTCTCACTTGTTTCAAGATGTCATAAATCCCATGACGGAAAGGTCGACTTTTACTCTATCAAAACTGATGGCACAGCCATTTGGTCACGCGAAGAACCTTTAACTTACTTTATTGACTAAACATCTTTGATAAATAAAAAAGAATCATGATCTCACGCTTTATTTTTAAACTCAAATTGTTTTCCTTTTATTCAGCCCTTCCATTTGTATACAGGAATACAGGGAAAATAGGAAATAAAAAGCTGAGGTAGACCTTATATTTATACATATATGAGATGGGGAAATAAGACATGCTTATGTATCGTAGCTGCCTTTAGAGGCGTGCTTTACCCACGCATATTGAAATTATTGAAAAAACATTAAAACAATTTTTATTCGCCCAAAATTGAGGGGAAAAAAGGTTCAATTGTTCTCAGTTTTGTTTCTATTATTGAACAATTCTTAGATGTGTATTAATCCGCACATAACCAAAGAGTACAATGGAAGAAGCAGTATTATATCGCTCTGAAGAAGAACTCGACTATTCAAATGTAGTGCATGATTCAACAATGAACATGCTTCAATTTAAGCAAAGTGATACCCCCGGCAATTTATCTACACTTGCTCCGAATGGTACGTCTGGAGCTCCATGTTCAAATAACTTTGCTTTCACTGCCAAGCCAAGTTACCAACACATGGCAACAACTAGCAACACTATTTCATATGACAATATACCCACGGATATTCTAAATGAACCACAATTGTTAATGGACCAGCTTGATGACCTTCTTTTACAGCAACTTGCTCAAGAAGACTTGAGTAATCCCGGTTTGTTTCCTCCGTCATTTTGTCCTGATACAGTGGCAGTAAATGATAATGATATGGTCATGAATTTGATTGTAGAACAACCTCTCAACAGCTATAAACTGGATGAAAAGAATCGAACAGATACAAATACACAAACTATTCAAAATAACCAGTCTAATATGATAACTACTGACTTCTTACAACAACAGAGAAATGGAGTTTATGATCCAGTTTATCTCGAAAACATGTCTACAGAACAGCTTGTTAACAACTTATTACAATTTGAAATGCAACAAAAGCAACAGAGGCAGCCTTCGATGTTATTGCTAGAAGAGCACAGACAGAATAGCCATCTGTCAGAAGAAGAAGCAACTTCCTATACCCACTCTGAAGAAGAAGAACCTTTTGGCTTAAATAAGATGCCAACCACACGTATTTGTCTATGGACTGACTGCGGAGAAGAGTTTAATGATCTACAGAAATTAATTGATCACTTGAGTGATGTTCATATGGGCAGAGGGAAACCAACTTATCGCTGCGAATGGGATAACTGCCCAAGAAGGGATAATCCCTTTACAAAACGTCATAAAATGTTTGCTCATCTTCGGGTGCATACCGGTGAGCGTCCTTTTGTTTGTCCAGAACCAGGTAAGAGCACACATAATAAGGAGGATATATATATGGTGTTAACAAGGATATATAAACACAGGATGTAAAAAGCAGTTTACTCGACCAGACTCATTATCAACCCATATAAAGACACACTCAAAGGTGCGTCCTTTCATTTGTAAGCGGGAAGGATGTGGGAAGGCATATTATCATGCTCGATCTTTAAAGAAGCATGAGAGAACACATACTCAATCAACTATGAATCATGGGCAAATAGCGTATTTACCTTTACAAATGATGCAATCCCAACCACAATTACCACAGATCTTCTTTGAACGTGCTAATCAAGTATTTACTCCATTTCGTCAAAATCAGCATATAAACACACAATCGAACGGCATGACTTTTCCCTCAACTAGCAACTCGTCACTCTAATGTCTATTAGTATAAAAGCACAGCATTGTTCTTCCCGGTGGAATATAGTAAAACAATAATGGAAGGGCGAAGAAACGATTGCTGATGGATGCGCAGAGTTCCCTATCTTGTTTCTGTGACAAGGCTTTATAGAAATAGCATATGAAAAGGTTACTATATTGCTCTGTACTTCATCTGAACTTTCTTTTTAAACAAGAGAGAAAGAGAAAAAGAGAGGGAAAGAAGGCTGCATGTCTTTTTATAATAATGAAATGCTTTATTTACTCATTTGTTTAACGAGTTTGTGATTTTAATAAATCTCCAAGTGTCTTGGCCAACTGATTCAAGTGTAAAGCGATATTTTCATGAACCAGCCCAGGTATCCTTTCTCTTTTTAATCCTAACCATTCGACTGGTGGCGTTGCATCACCCATAATCTGCAATTGAGGTTGGAAATTTACCGGCTTTCGTGCGTCGTAATTGTATTTTTCCTCATTGGCGATTTTAATATCTGGAGCTTCGCTGTCTATGGTTTCTTCTGATTCCATACTAGGTATCTGGGCCTGATGCTCTTCAGGTATAGCCTCACTCAGTTGTACACGAGGTGTACCTAACGCCATGGATGCCTTTCGACTGCCTAGTGTATTACCGCCATCTTCCGAGTCATCTGCGATACTTGACAAACTGATAGGTGTTGTAGGGTCGCCCAGTGTGTGCATTTTTTCGGATTTTTTATCAAGAACGCGCGACAGTTGCATATTGAACATGTTGATCATTTCTTGGAGTTGCTTAATCAATCCAATGTTTAGTGACACGCCTATTCTACCTGCAAAGTCAGAACTAAATTCGTATGCGATATTAGATTCAAGCTGTGTAGAGTTCATCATGATGTTTGTGCCCGGGATATTGAATATCTTTGTGCCACTGAGGTTTTTTGACGCTAAAGTAGCCGACAAAGGCTCGTTATAGCGAGCCATTAGTTCAAGCCCAGGTACGTTCTTTGCCAATACGGCGCTATCAAGGGTAATTTCCAGGTTACGACGTATACCTTCCTCCTCTGGTGGATGTTCTTCTAGATTGATGGTCAGCTGTTTTGCCTGCAGATCCACATTGTCTGAATCCTGGAACTGACTAGGATATATGATTACTTCGAGAAATTGAACAAACAAGGCAACCTGGCTATGCATAACGGGCTGCTTGTTTTTCTTTCTTAGGCGTCTTTCCTTTGACAATCGACTCGTGTTTGGCACTTCTAATAAAGTACTCTTGCTATCAGAAGGCATACCAGCTTCTGATTTTTTCTTTTCCAAGAGTTCATTGAATCTCTGTACCATCGTAAGAATCACAGGCACAGTTTTGATGGAAAGTCGCGCCACGAGGACTTCTAATAGGATTGCCACCTGCAGCTCGTGCCTACTATTTACATGCGCAAGCTCTGCTGTAAACTCCATGGATTGCTGCACGCATTCCAAAATGTTTTGGTATTCATACTCAAATGTTGCTTGTAGTCCTTCAGACCGTACATAGGCTACTGATTTCGAATTCACATCATCTTGATCTTTGGACTGATCTACTCTACCTTTGATCGTAATGGGTTTGACATATCCAGACCCCGTTAGGCGTCCTTCAGCCGTAATGTCAACGCTATCCAGCGTAAAACTGACACCCTTCGATTCACATGGTGTATGGTGTCCCTGGAAAGACAGGTTCTGAGGGCAAATAGTAATCTTTCCGATGGCTTGACCAAGGTCTACGCCCAACACCATCCTGTCAAAGTAAATCGCAATATGCTTTGAGAAAGGCACAAACGATCGCTCATCTGCGTCTCCTTGGCTGGAATGACTGTTGGGAGATCGTCTATCGTTTGGCGATGGAGAGGAGTCTAATGGTGAAGTCAATAAAGGCGAGTTTGTTGCTTCCTTGGCTACTTCCGCGTACTCTTCTTGTAAGAGCGGCTGAACCATCCAGCAGTTGTATAATACTAGCAAATCTTGAAGGTGCCGCATATTGAGATCTCCGAGTATATTCGGCAGTTCAACTGAAATTGATATATCATCGCTTGTATCACCATCCTTTCTTTGCGAGGTTAGCACGGCATTAAGCATAATACGATCAATTTTCGAATGAAAGCAAGCTTCAGGGGAGAAATGATGTTTTATGGTGGCTGTGATTTCCTTAAGGGAACCAGTGCAGCTCATGGTTTGAGAAGTGGCGTCTTTTGAGAATGTGTTAATCAAAAATTCGCTCTCTCGCCATCCTAATGAGCAAACCACTTTGGAGTTTGGTTGGCAGCTCAAGTCTAGTTGAGTCTTTGAAAGTCGAATCAAGATGGAGGCGTTGAGGGTAGTATCGATTCCAGCCTGAACACTCTTGTCTGCCTTGCGCTTGCTCGATTGTTGAATGCCGATCTTTAAACCAGTGGAGACCTCGGAGAGGAACAGGACTAGAGCTGGATGAAGTACGTTAACACTTTCACGAATCAGAATATCTGCATGGAAACGTTTTGGCATTGTAGTAGCAAAATTGCTTGCTCCTATTGGGGTAAGGCAAGTAATGCGCGCAAGGAGCCCTGGGATATAGAGCGTGACAATATTGCCTTCACCTGTTTTTGCATCGAATCCTGTACGTATACGAAGACCCTTGTTTCGTTTACTGTTTAATTGTGTATCCCAAGAATAGCGTTTGGGATGCATACGAACAGTACCCGTCTGACATTCAAGCTTACATTCGATATCCAGATGAACAATGCTATGCGGCTGTCCAGAGGTATCCACAGTAGGAGTCGACAATGAAGATGGTTTGGACTTGAGACTTGTCTTTGCAGTGAATACGTCCACACGGTCCATGCTTTTCATATAGATAACGCTCAGTGTGTTGATATACTCTGCTATGGTCCCATCAATGTCTATCTCAAAACCACCCATTTGAGCATTTACTGAAATTGCTTGTACAGGCTTTGCATTTGAAGCGGACACGTGGCAAGAGATACGAGGAAGACTAATCTGATTCATACGTGCGTGATTTTCTGCAAGGAAGTGGTCTTGGTTGCTCTGATCAAATTGCTTGACAAACTGCAACGCCAGATTTTCCAGTTGCAGGGTACTCCTTTCGATATTCTTTGTACAGAATTCTATAAACCCTGCAGAGAACAGTAAAGCACTGACATCTTTAGATACATTCGGTAAAGGCAGGTCTGACTGCTCATCAAGAGGAATAGCAACACCCAAACGGCGCACTTGAAGTCCAATGATTCTGCCTTCCAAAAGCGAATGAGGCTCCTCTGGAAAAGTCTTTGACCAGTCATTTTTGGTAGAGATTGTCTGAACAATACGCTTTGTGTTAACTGATAGTTGATCGATTTCAGCCTTCTTCATCATCTTCTTCTTGCTAAGCTCTGAGTCGTAATAGATGTACATCTCTGCAAGCTTTCCTAAAGCAATCGGCTGCATGACTGTTTGTATCTTGATAAACTCTATAAAAAGAGCATCGAGTTCTCTGTCATTACTATGGTAGTGAATGCTATTTTCACAGTTCTCATCAGCGCATTGCGGTAAGGAGTTTTGAACACTAAAGTCAGCCAAGATATAGGCCAAGCAATTACGTCGATGAACATCACAATCTTCAGAATCTTTGGGCATATCATGCATATTGTGATCAACAGACAAAGAAAAGTCACCTGCTTTAACCTTCCAAGCTAACTGATTGCTGTTTTCAAAGCAGTCATTGGAAATGGTTGCTTCTAAAAGATTTGAGTGGAACATGCCAATAGCAGAAGGACTGCTAGCTGATATGCGTAAGCCATCCAGGTTAATGTCTATGGTATATCTAAAGACACGGTCTACAGGCTTGCTCAGCTGGGATGCTTCCAGGACTGCAGTAACAGGCGTTTCTTCGCCTTTTTTGTTGCTTGAATAAGAGATAACTTCGATAAGTTCACTGACTTCATTGCCAACTAGAGATTGAGCAGTCAGCAAAGAGTCAATGAGGCTTGCATCAAGTGTCATAGAGATCAAATCCACAGATATCATAGACCTAAGTCTGAGATGGCTTATTTCATTGGATACTTCATTACGCAAAGAGCCTGTGCTACGGATACCAGGAATACTGAATGTGCTCACATTGATAATCTCTGGCTTGCCATGGCGTATCTGTTTTGCATTTTTTGTGATCAAATGAATCACTTGTTTTGACAGCTGGAAGGCGTACATGTGGACAGGTGCGGTTTTTTGCTGAGTCTCGTTCACCATGATGAAGAAATCCAAAATGTTATAGTCGATACTTAATGAGGGCAAGAGGTCAGCCTGTACAACAAATTCGTTCAACAAAAACTGCAGCTTGATATCAGGCCTCTTTAGCGATGTAAGAGTTGGTTGCTCTTTCTTTGTCAAAGGTGAATAGTCAAGGATATCTCTTCTTTGTTCTTCCCACTCTTTCAACAAGTTCTGGAGCATAAAGTGATAGCGTCTACCTTGTTCCGTTTGCCATGATTCAAAAAATCCATAAAGCCGTAATAAGCTTTGAGGAATCTTGATGTCAAACTTGTGAATATTTGAAAAAACATTAAGAACATCCTTTGCGTTTTCTGATTTTCCCTGTTGTTTCTTGGATGATTTAGTCGTCTGAGAAATGTTCGCGTTGACATTAGCCTTTGACAGGTGAATATCAAGCAAAGTGTTGTAGCTTGGATCTAAACTGCTTCGCTTTTGCTCTTCCTTGAACTTTATACCAATAGAATCAATACCACCAGCTGCTTCAAGAACTAAACGCGGTCCTGCTGTTGCTGTTCTACGAGAGGCACGATTGGAGCTACGTTTGCCAGAGCCAGTATCCGAGTCTTTATCGAGGTGTGCCACTAATTGCAAAGGCGCTAACTTGGGATTGGAAAACAATATGGAACCTTGAATGCCGGACACGATGGTGTCCATCTTAAGTTCTTGCGTGTGTGCTGTTATCTCGATACTCTCTAAGCTACAGAGAGTTTGCGCAACGATATCCACTTTGCTTAAAAGGGAACCAAAGTTAAACTCGTCAATAGATCCAGCAGTTTCAGAAGAAAATTTCTGACTCCCTTCAGTCATGTTCTTTGATGACAGGTTACGTAGCTTTGCCTTAAAGACACGCTGTACCATGAGCATATGACGCGCAAATGCTAAAATAATCGGATTTATAGATATCTGCATCTTGCCCATCTCTAGTTTGGCCACAATGTCCAAATAGCCTTCCAATACTGCAGACAATTTACTGTGGCCATCATTGATTTCGGGCAGACTGGATATAGGAGATGACTTGTATAGACATTCCAGTGCAAATTCAACAGGTTGTACACAAAAGCTGTTGTCATCTTGCCCATTTTCTTCAAGTTCTTCTTCATAGATGACAAAGTTAAACTTTCCAAGCCGAAAGTTTGCAAAATTAGAAGATGACACCAAAAACTGGACTGCTTCATTTGTCATGTCTTTCTTTGCTATACTGTTTACTACTTTCATCTTTTGCTCGAAAGGTTGCGTAAAGAGTCGACATTGTCTAATATCGTCTGCGCTAATCTCCCAACCACGCCAGATAGATAGACAGCGCACAACATCGTTAAACATGGCGTCTGAGTCTAAACGTATATCATTGCCGGCTGTGAGTCTATGCTGTAATTTTTCACGGGTCATGGCTGGCATCGAACGAAGGCAGTGCCGCATGCGAGCGAGTAGTTTCCATCCTACATCCGTTCTAAAATTACGTGATCCCAACCGTAACATGGTTGTAGGCGTTGTCAGAAAGAGCGGATCACCAGATACAGTAGGACTAATGGAAAAGTCTGCAAGCTCATTAATGAACACTTGTACTTGTCTCGAACGTTGTTCTTGGAACATTTGGAGAATTCCCTTGAGGTCATCCACAAACATCAGCCATGAGTAGACTGCACCCACAAGTATCTCTACCGATTCGGTAATAATGACAGTGTCAATATCGATTATCTTTACATCTGCATAGTTTGGATTTCTTGCGCCTAACCACTTAAAATCGAACCCTTTTAATACAAGATCCAGCATAACAATTTCGTTGGCTAATGTATGATCATCATGCCTGTCATATAGACTCTTGTTACGCAAGTGTTGATACGGTATGCCAAATGCTATCGTTTGCTGTTCACGCTGCTTAGATATGTACTGGACAGTGGCTCCCATTTCATCTGCATTGATATGTATTCGAGACTCTTGGAGTACAATATTAGATTCTGCCATCTTTTTTTTCTTTTCATCAAAAGCATAGTCTTCAAACTTTACACTCCCAATCATGTGGAAGCTATTTAAAAATATATCAGCAGAGCAGAGGATCGTATCCTTGGAATTGTATTGCGTCTTCATCACAGATCCTCCATGCTTGTAAGAAGGCAAGTCGTCGGGCATGGTCACATTTTGGATAAAGTGCAGGTAGGTCTCTGGAAGGACAACAGCGAACCTTGTACAAAGGTATTGGTTTGTCAAGTAACGCGTTAATTGCTCTACGTACTCCATTTGAAGAGCATCAAGCATCGTTTCTAGATCCCAGTCATCTTTGATAATTTCTTCCGCTAGCTCTTGAACAATCTTCACAAGTATAGGTGTTACCAGTACAGTAACAGGACGTGTGGCTTCAATAATTGTCGTTGCTATCACTTCGTTTCTCTCATCATTGGATATTTTACTATGCGCTGCCTCATCTTCATCACCATCACCAAATTTCTGTGAAAAATAGTCGTCCATATTTCTGGTTGCGCTTTCATGGCTAAAACACCTCCTTTGCTCTTGTTCCTGAATGATGCAGCATGTCAGTTAGTATGTGATAGTAACATAGTGCCTTTGTGTGCTTTACCTTTTGAGCAACAAAGCGGGCTTTAGGAGGAGAAATGAATGGATGTAAAAAATGATCCTCAGAATGGACAATTTTGTATCGTCTGAGGTAATCACTATAAGGAATCGAAGGTGGGACTACTGAAGGCGCTTTCCCTTCATTCGCATATGATATATGCGGGTCGTCGCTGGCTTGAGCATGACGCTCATCTTGTAAAAAAAAAAAAAAAAAAAAAAAATAGTGTTGTTAGTTTAATACAACTTTGGTTTATGAAATGTATTTACCTTCTGTCGAAAGCATGCTTGTAGTATCTGATTGCACAGAATAGCCATCATCTGTTACTTCAGATTGACCAAAGCCATACTCGTCATCAGAGTCCTTTGCGGTATGGAACGATTCATTGTCTCGAGA
This sequence comes from Rhizopus microsporus ATCC 52813, assembly GCF_002708625.1. Lineage (NCBI taxonomy): Eukaryota > Fungi > Mucoromycota > Mucoromycetes > Mucorales > Rhizopodaceae > Rhizopus > Rhizopus microsporus. Next base: position 451,082 of record NW_019671927.1, on the reverse strand, counting down.
AAGAGCGCTCTGGGCATATTCGATATCACTATCATATTCCAATTCTGATACATCGTCCATGTGATCTGATTTCAGCAACACAAGAGATCTCTGGGACATGCTACTTGAGTTGCTATATCCTCTATATCTTCCTTGATGGGTTTTAACCGTTTCTGTAGAAAGGTTAGTTGAGCTAGCAGTCATATCGATAGGTGCAGACTTATCATCCGCTCGCCCTATAATATTAAAAAAAAAGAGTAAGTTGATGTTTTTATATTTTTAATTTAGTGTCTACCAGATACAAATGGTCTATATGACGGTGCATATAGTACACCAACATGATGATCAGTAGTGGACGGCATAGATGATTTAGAATCTAGTTGAAAGTATGAGTGAGACCATTTAAAACTTGCAAGGGGGTTACCTACATTGGGACTTATAGTCGTCTTCTTCCTCTTCATATAATCGAACGCAACGACGCGTCAGATAATCTTGCGAACGAACATATTTTTGTTGCTCAGCACGTTTTCTCTTCCATTCTGCAGTATGCCTCAAGACTGTTATGTTAAGACTCATGTCAGCCTTCGCAACCTCTGCCCAGGGGTAATCATTTTCGATACCATCACCTCGTGTTTGCTCTGCATTGGCAAGACATCGAGTTACAATAAAAGGTATTTTAAGTGTGATCCTTTCGCTGTATTTATGGTTGATCAGATTATCAAACTCTAGCAAGATTCCATCACTTAGATGAATATTTGTAGCACTATTTAAGCTCATCAAACAAACGTCTATTTCTTGAACATAAACTTTTAGGAATGTCACGTCAGGGAGTGATGCCGATCGTAATTCAGGAGGGACTGCATTATCTTCGTCAATTAGGTTATAGGCAAACGACTGCCCAAAACATGCAAGGCCGAGTAAGAAGGATGGCTTGATCTCGCCAGTAATTCGTCCTATATCTAGTTCATAATGACATAGGTAGGTTGAGGACAATGGTAGAGGACCAAACAGACGATGAGAGTAAATACTTAGGCCTAACAAGTTTGTTGAGTACTAATAAAGAAATCCTGTTCTTGCTTACCATCAATGAATATACTATTCTTCGGAACACGGGCATGCTTAATTCTAAAATGCTCTTCGCCTTGTTGAGCATAAGGATTAATGTTTCGACTTAGTGTAATAGGGCTGATGTTGACATAAAAATCCATATAGACATCCAGATTCCTTAACTCAACCTGTAACTCTTGAAACTCCACCTGTGAGTAACGAGAGCATTCATATAGGTTTTCAGGAAGTAATAATACACCATCCTCTAGCTCCAGCAGCATATATACTTCGAATGGATCTGAAGTAGGCTATTGTATTATCTGAATAAGCATATGAAGAATAATGACACTGTTTTACCTTTGCATCTGCCTGTTTCTTTTTCTGTGCCAACCATTCCTGATGGTTTTTTCTTTGTTTCCTATACTCATCAATGGTAGAGAAATGATCCCAAGCACCAAAGTAATTGTCCTTGAGCAACAAAAGATATCGAATTAATGTACCAAATAACTTGACCTTGGCACTATTCATCTTTATATGAAGGTTGCATGACTCAATATGACGAGCAACGTCGACAGTACTATAAGCTTCATAGGAACCATCGATATTCAACTGGACAACAGCGGCTGTCTGTGCGTCTGCTTCGTTCAGAAAAGCATTGAGTGTGTGTGATGATTGAAGGGATAATCCAGCGCTTCCGTGGTCAATAGCGACATTAAATTTGATCGTATTGATCTCCGGCTGGAAGTCAGTGAACGGCAGTACAGCATCCACTTTTAACTTGTAAGCTTGTAACTTCAAGAATGCTATTTTTTTTTTAAAAAAAAAAAGAATAAGTGAATCATCAAGAGATACATTCTCTTGTTTCTTACCATTATCTTCTATCGAGTTGGGGTTATTGATCACATTATGTTCGTTTACGCAGAGGTATATACTGGGATGTTCCAGATTGAAATGTAAAGTGTATTCGGTAGGCGTGAAATGCAACAGGTCCGGTGGTGGCGTTGATCCCCAATCTCTGACTGTATCTTGTAACAAGTAGATATGATCTCTTAATAAAAATATAGTAGCACGTTTGGGTAAAATCTTAAAGTCCCATCGTCTATAACCATTCCACTGTAATGGTACAGGCATTCTGCACTGAATTTCAATTTTTGGTGATAGGATAAACGAAGCATAGTTGACACTGGTCGTAATATCAGTCTCCCTCAAAACAACATCTACCGTATTCATGGTTCCTTCTGGTCCGATCACCATTGGAGTAATCAATCTCACGAATGATCCTTCCCCGGCCTTAATGTTAAACCAGCCATATGGTCTAGTGTAGTTTCCATCGGAACTAATGTCGAGGTCTGGCTGTCCCGAGGTGTACCTCCAGTCCTGATGATGAATCAAAATAAGCTATTGTCTTTGATAGACGCCTTTTTTTTCACGTTACCTTTGTCTTTTCACGTGTTGGTACCTTTAATTTACCATCATTCATAAATTCAATATACGTCTCGAAGCATATGGGTATCCTTTGCTGACCTGGTACTAATTTAGGTGTAGGCGTACTGTTGCGGTGAGCATTAGGGAAGAAATAATTTTGCATGACGATTCTTTGTCTATCTGCCCAAGGGCCATAATGAATGGTTGCGTCCCACAGCGAGATGCGTATACCCCATTCTGGAGGTAAACCTCCGTTTCCGATCATATCAGAATCAGATGATGTGGATGGTACAGGTCCTATTGTGTTTGATCTTTTGATCAATCATATGATACTTTGTTGGGGAAGAGTATATATCTTACCAGCATAGTCCATATAATAAGTGAGTACCATATCGTTACATTCAAACACATTACTGACTCTAGCATATTCACAATCTACACTATCACTTTCGTCATTGTGTGCTACATGACTCATCATATTTTTCATATGTCGTATTTCTGAAAATTGAGAAGTATGACCTATAAACAATTGCTGGATTGGTTTTAACAGCCTACGGAAGAAGCTGCCGATTTGGGTTCAGTTAATGTATCATAACTATAAGGTTGATGTACCTCGACTGATCCTTGTCCTTCATCTCGTCTTCCATATTATGGGCTTGACTAAAATCTACATTGTCCTTTAAACTGATCTGTGGTTTTCTTACTGCAAAATCTATAGTAGTCTTGTAGCAATCCATTGATGAGCGAGATTTGGCTATACTATATATCCCATTGGCTTGCACCATCTGAAATACTAGTATCGTCTTCAATTCCATATTGCCAATCAATGCTGCGCCTTTTGTGCATTCAAATTGAATAGGCAATAGCCTTTCAAATAATGAAGTATGTGAACTGGACAGATCAGTACTGAATGTTTGATCATAATTGAGCTGTTCAAAACTTGTTCCTGAACTGTTTCTAGTGGCAGTTGTTGTAGTTGATAAACCAAGGATGTCCTTTAATTTATCATAAGCTGGTATGTTATTATAGATAAAGTACTCCAATCCCTCAAAATTACAAACAATTCTGCATGGTAAATCTTTTCCTTATAGAATGATTAAGGGCACGCTTACACATCTCACTTAATATCTCGGTACCTGTTTTATCCTCTTCATCATTATTATTATCACGAACATTAAATAACCAATATTTTATAGCAATGTGGCCTTTGACAATTGAAATAGATGCATTATTTGATGTATATCTTAGATTCTTAAATAATATTCGACCACCCAATAAAGTAACACGTATTGAATCTATAGGAACGAGTGAGTAAAAAGGAACACAAAGAAAGCAAGAGATGTATTACCAATTTGAATGTATGCATTATATTGTCTCCATGTGTATTGATTGATTATAAAAGTTAATATTCGAGCAAGTATGCGATTAGAGTAGAATAAAAAGAAGACAGCTACGATCAAGACAACAATGCAATAAGCGACAAATAACCAAAAGTACTTCCAAGATTGTACGCCATAAACTGTCTCATCTGTTGTCATTTGCTTTCTTTTACAAGAAAGAAGAAGAAATAACAAGGCACCAAATTTATGTCTGTAATTTTTGCCATTTATAGTTTTATACCCAACCATAGTTCAATCGATCAGCGTGACCTAGTGAATTACTCGTGAAAATGCATGAATAACGTGATAGAGAGAGTGCCTTGAAGGGAATTATATGACAAGAAGTCTAGTTTTACATCAAATATATACACAGCTCGGCCCTTTCTCATTTAAAGAAACAGACTTTTTTAAACATATCCCTTTGACTCAGGCTCATATAGATCAAAGAAAGAGCCATGACTGTCTTATCGGAGCATAAAGACTATTTTAGGAAAACAAAACTCTTCTATTGTCTCTTCCACCTTTTTCAACAATAATGTTATCCCGTGAGACATTATTGATAATTGGCGTTATATTTCACGTCATTTACTTGTTTAGTATATTTGACATATACTTTACTTCTCCACTTGTCCATGGCATGACACCACATAAAAGTCCCATTCATCCTCCAGCTGACAGACTGGTACTTATTGTAGGTAATGTCGTCCTGAATTATATTTTAAAGTTTGTTACTATCCAGATTATTAGGGGATGGATTACGTGCAGATAAGTTATTTGAACTAGACGAACAAGGACAAACGAGAGCACCTTTCTTGAGAGACATTCTACAGAATAACGGTACTTGGGGTATCTCTCATACTCGTGTGCCAACTGAATCAAGACCTGGTCATGTCGCTATTATTGCTGGCTTTTATGAGGATGTTAGTGCTGTCACTACTGGTAAAAAAAAAAAAGAGAGAGAGAGAGAAAAGTTGTTTGCTATTTAATTTGTGTTGCTAACGTTCAACTCAAGGTTGGACATTGAATCCTGTCAACTTTGATTCTGTTTTTAACCAGTCTCAACATACTTGGTCATTTGGATCTCCAGACATCTTGCCCATGTTTCAACATGGAGCAAGTGATAAAGAAAAGATAGAAACCTACATGTACCCACCAGAATATGAGGATTTTGCAGGAGGTAAGAAAATAGGAGGGCATCAGGGCAGCCATTGACACTCTATTATAGAGGCCTCACGATTAGACATTTGGGTATTTGATCATGTAAAAGAACTATTTAAGAACGCGTCAACAAATCCTGAACTCGATAACATGCTACGACAAAAAAAGGTTGTATTTTTCCTTCACCTTCTTGGATTGGATACCAATGGACATGGATTTAGGCCTTCGTCAAAAGAATATTTGGAAAATATAAAGCTTGTGGATAACGGCATAAAAGAGATGGTCAACCTGATTGAAGACTTTTATCATGATGGAAAAACTAGTTATATCTTTACTGCGGATCACGGAATGAACAACAGAGGTAAACGCAGTACAGCTTGATCAAAAACATTAGTGTTTATTTTATAGCTCAGGTGCTCACGGTGATGGACATCCGGATAATACACGCACTCCCATTGTAGCTTGGGGAGCTGGTATTCGTCAACCGATTCATTCTGGCTTGGGTCATGATGAGTATTCGTCCAATTGGGGACTGTCAACCTTACAACGCGATGATATACTGCAAGCGGATATTGCACCTTTAATGGCTCATCTCATTGGCATCGATATCCCAGTGAATTCTGTAGGTGAATTACCATTGAGTTATTTGAATGCAAATGGTTCGACAAAGGCAGAGGCTGCATTCACCAACGCGCGTCAAATATTAGAACAACTCCGAGTTAAGCACAGTAAGGTTGCTTTCATATCCATTGTTTTATTGATCTAATTTACATGTTTTCAGGCGAAAAGGAACAACATGAACTTTTTTTTAGGCCTTATCCTGGCTTGGTCGGACAGCATGATCCTACATTATTAACATCAGAAATCAAAATGCTGATAGCTGATAAAGATTATGAACTTGCTGAAAAGAAATCAAAAGAGCTGATTGAGCTCAGTCTTCGTGGCCTTCGGTACTATCAAACGTATGACTGGCTCTTCCTTAGAACCATTATCACAATCGGATATGTTGGTTGGTGTATCTTTTGTCTAGAGTTTGTAATTAGACACTTTGTTCTGTTTTCTAATGAAGAAATGTCAAGCCATTTAAAATACCGTATTCTTGTAAGTATCAACTGTTATTCAAAAGGATGTTACCAACATGTCTATAGATCGATTTTATGTCTATCATTACGATGGCTGCTGTATTCGCTATGATTTACCTACAAAAGATGCCAAAAATGTATTATCTATATGTACTCTTTCCTATTTTCTTTTGGAACCAAATCCTAAGAAACTATCGCTCGCTTATTGGGGCATTACGTCTTTGTTTACGCTCTGGAGTTACAAAGTCATTGATGATGGTTATTGGATCCTTATTGTTCTTGGAAGCACTCGTAAGTTACAGTTGTCTGCCATGGATATATCGCTTACACTACTTTAGGTTGGAAGCTATTTTCATCGAGAAGTACTCTCGGCTATCTTTATCGGTCTTTCTGCTTGGCCATGTGTAATGCCTTCTTATGTGCGTCAAGAAAAAGGGAAATTGACAACTGCTTGGTCCTTATTCTGTATCCTTACCAGTGTTTTTACTTTACTTCCTGTTGAAAAAGGAGAAAACATCGAACAAGTGTAAGGTTTATAAAGGATTCAATTGCAATGTTTAATATTCTATTGTTGCTTAGCATTGCTGGGGGTGCTGTTGCCATTATAACGGGCACTTGGCTGCTATGGAAACTCAACAAGTTGAATAGAATTACTAAGAAACAGAAGATCATTATTTATATTCAACTGTGTATGATCGCTGGGAGCATGGTTATAGTGTACTCTACATCAATCAGTCTGAAGAATCGTGAGGGTCTTCCGGAATTAAACCAGATAGCAAGCTGGTTTATCATTGGTAAGTCATGAAGGCAACTGACTGCCCTTTTAACCTGTTTTTATTCTTTAGCGATCTCAAGTGTATTCCCGTTTGTGTATAGAGGAAGTTCCCATGATGACTATTTGGCAAGACTACTTGTCATCTGTTTAGCCTTTACACCCTTGATGACACTTCTCAGTATTTCGTATGAACTCCTATTTTACGTCTTCTTCTGTTCTACTGTTCTGCTTTGGATGGAAATCGAAAGGAGTCTTTACAAGCACAGTCGATACTCAGTTGTTCGTGCGCTTAAGCCAAGTGATGGAAGAGCCGCTGTCTTGTTTTTGTTCTTTGTGAACGTCGCATTCTTTGGCACAGGCAATGTTGCATCTCTGAGTAGCTTCTCTTTGGAAAGCGTATATCGATTTACAACTGTCTTCAACCCTTTCCTTATGGGTGCCTTGCTTATCCTTAAAATACTCATCCCATTCTTTGTCATCTCTTCTGTCCTTGGGATCATCAGTTCAAGTCTCGATCTTCAACCTTTTACCTTATTCTTGATCGTCATGAGTATAACAGATATACAGACCATCAATTTCTTCTACTTTGTCACAGATTATGGAAGTTGGTTAGAAATTGGCACATCCATCAGCCATTTCTGTATATCTGAACTCTTTATCATCTTTACTATCATCCTTTTCTTGTTGTCTAGAACCTTGGTTGGTCATCTTGCTTTACCCAAACTGAAAAGAATTGTAGATAGAATGAAACCCAAGAGCAAATAAAGACAATTGATTTTTATTGCAAAAGAAGCCCAAAATAGAGAGGTAGATGAATGTTGATTACTAATGTAGTGAGTTTATTAAGTATTATCTTTGTAAGATTATAGTTATGTGCAAAGCATGTAAAGATTCAAACGCCTGTATATTTTGTCTATGATGCTCTTATTTTACAGTTATCAATAGCCTTCAACCACTGGGACTTTAATTGGTTTTTTGTCTCTTTTAGGTCTAGTTGAAATACTATCAGTTGCTCTCCAGTCAGAGGGAAGATTAAACTTGAAACTAGGTGAGCATATCGCGTCTGACAGATTCCAGTATCTCTTTTGTATAAATGCCACCTGAGCAAAACTTTCCACTGCTCCCATATTCGGTTTAACAGCATTCAGAGTTCGCTTGAAAGTTGTAATTTGTTGATCAGGTAATGTGTTTAAAGGTAATAGCTGAGCAACACTTGCAGCACAGGAAGATGCTAAAGGTTGAAGCTCGTATCCACCTATGATTATATGAGTAATGTGACTTTTTTATATTACTTTGTTTACCTTCGAGCGTGAGGGCTAGTCTACCATCACATAACTCATTGGCCAGGTCCTTTACCATCTTTGTGAGTAATGCATACCCACGAGGGGTCATATTATATCCACCAAGCTATTATAGAGCATATGAATAATCACACATCATCTATCTCTCCCCCCCCCCCACATTGACTTACATTTTCTGGATGCCCTTCAGCCGCATCAAACCCTGCGGAAACAAAAATCTATTTTAAAGTTATCTTTTCTTGTTCTACAAATAAACTGGTGGGCTATGCTTTACCATATCAGGATGGAATTGCCTTGCAATTGGTATGACGAAATAATAAAAGGCTGCAACAAACTCTGTATCACCCATTGGTCCTTTTTAAATTGTTCCTTTAGATTGGAGACTTTTATGAAAAAGTTCACTTACTTGGTTTATCTTCTGAAGAGCTAAATGCAATATTTACATTGTTACCTAGGCCAGGGCCTTCACCGCATTCATCAGGTGCGCCAGTGAAAGGATAGAACTTACCCTTATCCCATCTGTGTAGCGAGATATAGAGAACATTCGGATTATCATAAAACATCTTTTGAGTGCCGTTTCCATGACTATAAATAAGGGGAGGGGTTAATCAAGCATAACATTGTAGTTAAAGTTTGTTAATTACTGTATGTCCCTATTTCATTATATCAGCTCCTTAGTTTCCCACTTTATAAAAAAAAAAGTTACCAGTCAATGATGAGGATCTTTTTGATCTTTGACGGGTATTTCTCCAGAGTATCAGCCACTGCTACAGCCACATTATTATAAAAGCAAAATCCCATAGCTGTATCGTCTTCAGCATGATGACCTTTTTCTATAGTCAATATCTGCTATACATATGTTGACTTTTTGTTACCTGGTGGTCGAATTAAAGCAAATCCATTTCTTAGACGACCATTGACAATAGATTCAACAAGGGATAATAAAGAACCAGCTGCTATTCGAGCAGAGAGGCTCGTATAAAGTGGATGAAAAGTCGTATCCACAGCTATGCCCAGTTCACCACATGTCATTTCACATATCAAGCCGGGAGGTGCGACCGGCTTTGGGTCCGTTTGGGTTGCATCTGCTGCAGCCGCGGCAGAAGAAAACCTTGTGTGTTGTCTCTTGATGTGATCTTGGTCTGCCTGCTTTACTGTTCCACCGCCCACACCTCTCATCACATTTGGCTTGTGTGCTGAAGGCTCGGGATTTAACAGAGCGGCAATGGACGTTATTTTCAAGGGTCTCTTTTTAACAACAGATTCTCTCTCTTCGTCTATTGGGTAATAATTTCTAACATGACCATACGTATGCACCCTCAGTAACTCTTGTACGGTGGCTTCTCGGGCATGAACTCGTCCAAAATACCTTAATAAGCTATACACAAACGATTCATTCTAGCGCTATAATAAAAAAAAGTCTTTCTTTTACCGATTGGCATGGAGTGCTTGAAGGATCGAACTAATTCTATCTGGCCTTTCTGGATGGATCGTCTCTCGAGAATGACAAGGGCAGCAGTGAAGGGACATTCGTCTGTCTTGCACAAGACCTGTATGGTGCCTTGTTTGTTCGCCAGCTTTTGATTTATAGAATTCAGCATAATCTTTCCATGATCTGTCACTTTCGGGTCCCTTTGGACCATATTGAAGAGATGTGCGTGGATTATGAAGTCGTATGAGAGTAGGACTGATCCAATCCGCTTCATCTGGAGACCATCCTTCATAGTGTACAAAGATCAGAGCATCTCCAGCTGCAGTAGTTGTATCGTATAATATTTCTACTACTCTGGCACAGTACCATTCTTTTACATCGTTTGTCCACTTTATTGCTTCTACTTGATCACCTACTTGGTATGATAGGCTCCGATATTGATTGTCTAATGTATAATGAATTAAGAAAGGAGAAAACAAGATGGAATTTATTAAGTTTATTTTACTTTGTTGTAGATGAAGTCCTTTTAGCTTTTTTTGAGTAAGATCAATTCCAATCTCTTCCGAAGGCTCCTTTGTATCAATAAATAATTCCTTCTTATTGTTTTTGTCCGAACGTCGTCTTTTCAGTGAACCTGTGGAGGAAGAAGTCGATAGGTTTCCATCGCTACAATAAGGAGGGGATGCGGATAGGTAACGAGTGTCTGCAGAACGAGAGGACCTTAAGGAAGGATTTTGAGGTGGTGTTAAAGACTATAATATGAAGTCATTTCTCAATGGGCTTATTTACTTTATCAATTCATTGGATTTTTTACCATTCCTTCCTTTTATATTTATTACTCGCTAATTTATGCTCTTCTTTAATAAAATACAATTTTTCTTTTTTATTAAAGAACAGTAAAAGAGGGAAGAAAAAGAAAAAGGGAAATTCGCAGTGATGAACATGTAGTATTTTCGGATGAGTTTAGACGATTTGGAATATTTTTTTTCTTGACCAATCAGAATTCGAATTCAGAATATTCTGGCTACAGCTTATTAAATGAATACGAGAATGTTTATATTCTGGATCATTGTCAAAGGGCTGTGTGTTCAATCTATTCTAGTTGCTATAGTATATACAACATTGTATTTATTCTTGGATTTACTTTATTAAACTGATCTCAAAGGTAACATATAATTGCATTCGATTAAAGCACAATTAAATAATGATATACTGTTGTTCTCTCTCTTTTTCTTTCTGTCTTCCGGTCCCTCGCTCCTTCTTCATTTTACTATAATGAAAATATATAAAACATGATCGAGAAAGGAGAAATCTCCGAGACATCTAAAGACGATGAATATATTACAAGAACCCAATGAGCTCTACCCTTTATCCTTACTCCATCACAGGACAAACAAAAAATGCCTCGACCTCTCTGTAGCTGACCAAGGGCTAAAGGCTATAGTCATTGACTCGTTAACTGTTCGGCACCAGTTCGAAAACAGAACTCAACTTTTTTAAAGGAGCCCGTGTCCAGTAAAATGATAGTATCACACCGCGTTCCTGAAATACATTTCCTCAAAGAGCTCAGCAGTCATGATTCCTTTAACCTACAAGAAATACATCATCCTGAAACTTTTTAGGAGAGTGATTTTCTGGCTTTAGTAGATCAGCAGGCTCGCTTTGCTTTAAAAAGTGATTGCAGCCATGCCAAAAGTTATGGAATGATGTAGTAACCCTCACAGTTCTGTTTATACACTCTTTGATGAGTTCAATACCAACGGACGTACTGTTTTTTCCTGGGAAAACAAGAAAAAGCATAGTTCTAGCGGTCAAGAAAATCATTATTTCCAGAACACACAGGATTTATCATTCACTTCTTTGACAAAGCTTCATTGTTGAAGATATTTAGTATAAACTATGTGTAGAAAGTTTGAACTTGAGATTCCCCTATACAACTTTTATATGATCATACGTGATAAAGGCAGCCCCAATAGCTTCTTACGACACGAAAACACTACAGAGTGTAAGGATTTTTTATTTCTCCTTTTGAATTTCTGTGTTACGTCGATTTGGACGAATTTTGTCTGAGGATTTGCGTGTGTATGTGTGTTTCTTTTTTCTTTTTTTTTTTTATTATTATTATTGTTTTAAACAAAGAAAAGATGTTTAAACAATGGATATTCTTATTCATACTAGTTTACATAGTCAAGCCTACTTTACAACAGTACAGCGAAGACTATGACCTATCCTTGTCACCTGCTATGAAGTCAACTTTGCAAATATTTGGCGATAAACGCAATGACGAATGTCCACCATGCTTTAATTGTATGTTGCCTGGTTTTGAATGCCTTCACTTTGCAAACTGTTCACAGTATGACGGAAAATGTAGCTGTCCTCCTGGCTTTGGTGGTGACGACTGTAGACAGCCATGTAAATAAAAGAGTCGCATAAATATTGATAAGTATATTAATACTCAATATAGTGTGTGGTGCTCTATCGGATGGAAATTCAAGACTTCCTAGACAAAACAACCATTGTGATTGTCCCGAAGGCTGGGAAGGCATCAACTGCAATGGTAAGATAAAATAAACAGACGAATCCCTTATACTTATGTATCAGTTATTAGTTTGCAAGACCGATTCAGTATGTGACCCTTTAGTCCCCACTGGCCAAAACGGTACTTGTTACAGAGGTGGACTTACTGTATTCGAAAACTATCAAATGTGCAATGTGACAAGTTAGTTTTCTTTGAAATCTGGGCATATCATCATGCTTATTGTTATTCATAGATCGAAATATTCTAAAGCAGCTAAATGGTCAAATACCTCAGGTTACTTTTTCATGCAACAAACATAAGGAAACTTGCGATTTTCAATGTAAGTAGAAATCAACCCTTTTGTTTAATTGCATTATTTACGATATTTACTAGTTTGGGTGGATGAGATTGAATCCTTCTATTGCCATCTTGATACATGTGAGTTTGACCAGAGCTATGACTATGGAAAGAATACTACGAAATATGCTTGTAAAAATATCAACTGCAAGTGCATAAAAGATGAATTTTTATGTGGAAAAGATGGTTCTATTGACCTTACAGATATGTTGAAGGAAGAAATTAAGGGTCCTGCTTCCTTTACCTGCAATGGTCCATCATGCGCCTTTTCTGAACCTGCTATGGACGATCTGATTCTCATGGTATTTGGTGATGAATCTATCTTTTTAAATTGTAATTCAGGAGAATGTTTACACTATACAATGGTTCCTGGCTTCAATAGACCAGAGAGACAAACAAACTGGACTATGGTCATCATTGGATTGTCAGGTGTGGGTCTTTTTTTGATGATCATCGGCAGTGTTGTCACTTACTACGCAAGGAAGCCCAACGGAAGTGGTATTATTCAGATTAGTGATGACGAAGCTGGAAAGTTGATGGCAGAACATACACCTACTAGCTTAATTTTCAGTGAGGTCTCCTATACTGTCAACAATAGAAAGGTATTAGATAATGTCTCTGGTATTGTACAGCCTGGTCAGGTCATGGCAATCATGGGTGCGTCAGGTGCTGGCAAGACAACCCTCTTGGATATTCTAGCCAAACGTCTCAAATCGGGCACGGCCACTGGCTCAATTTACCTTAATGGACAGAACGTTGCACCAGAGCAGTATAAAAAACTGATAGGCTATGTGGATCAGGAAGATGTCATGATTCCCACGTTAACTGTGTACGAAACAATCCTCTATTCTGCTCTCCTACGATTACCTCGCTCGATGAGCACAGCAGCAAAGAAGTTTCGTGTGATGGAAGTGATGCAGGAACTGGGCATTGACGGAATCAAGGACTCAAAAATTGGCCAACCAGGTGCTCGATCGATCAGTGGTGGTGAGAGGCGTCGTGTTGCTATTGCTTGTGAACTCGTTACATCACCTTCTGTATTGTTCCTGGATGAACCAACAAGTGGTCTCGATGCCTATAATGCGTTGAACGTTGTCGAATGCCTGGTTAATTTAGCGAAAAATTACAAGCGTACCGTTGTCTTTACGGTGCATCAACCTCGATCGAACATTGTTACTTTATTTGATCAACTTCTTTTACTTGCTAGTGGACGTGTTGTCTATTCAGGCCCTGAATCAGAGGCACAGTCATATTTTAAGCTTATTGGGTATCCCTGTCCTCCTGGGTTCAATATTGCTGATTACATGATCGATTTAACCATGGGCGCTGTCCGAAGGTTACCCAACCAGCCTTCGTCTATCGTCAAGTCATCACTAACAGCTGATTCCACTGCCGTAGATGAAGATAATGCATTCTTTGCCCCTTCTCAAACACCTAAAGCAACTCCATCATTCCAAGAAGGCTTGGAAAACACAACCGAACAATGGGCCACCCAGCCAAGTGCAGGAAACAGTAACGTAACATCTGCTCCAGACATCCAAGTAGAGGAAGTACAGGAAGATGGATTACCGTCTTATTTGAAAGATCTAGTAGAATATTATCAGCACAGTGCTATCGCAGTAGTCATAAAGGACGCCATTCAAAACACAGTTGATGCAGCTCAAGGCCTGGAAGGCGACCAAAGTAGTATAAACAGCATCAGTATCTATCAAAGACCAGGACCTCTGGCACAATTCCAAATACTGGCCAATCGAACATTCAAGAACTTGTATCGTAATCCCATGCTTATGTTTAGTCATTATGCTATGGCTGTCATCTTGGCATGTAAGTTTTATACTTGTTTGTTTTATTTATCTCACTTTATCCACAGTGGTATGCGGAAGCCTGTTTTATCAAGTATCAAACACAATCGCAGGATTTCAAAACAGAATGGGTCTCTTTTTCTTTTATGAAGCTTTATTAGGGTTCATGTGCTTAACTTCATTACAAGTTTTTGCCAGTGAACGTATTCTCTTTGTTCGTGAAAGAGCCAATGGTTACTACTCCCCTACTACTTACTTTTTGGCTAAAATCCTTTTCGATATCATCCCCCTTCGAGTTGTTCCCCCTTTGATGATGGCCTTAATATCTTATTATATGGTTGGACTGGTCGAAGGCGTTGCACAATTCTTCAAATTTTTGCTTGTTTTGATCCTCTTTAATTTGACAGCCGCTGCCGTATGTCTTGCTATTGGTATTATTGTGAAAAACTTATCACTGGCTAATTTGTTGGCATGTATGGTCATGCTCTTTTCTATGCTCTTTGCGGGTTTACTTTTAAACAAAGGTAAGAAAAAGTTTCAGGGATTAATGCTTTATCCCGCTAACATACGATGATAGACTCAATGCCACCCTATTTTGGTTGGTTAAAGTACTTGTCATTCTTTAATTATACATTAGAGGCCATGCTGGTCAACGAGCTACTTTACTTGCAGCTTGTCGAAGAACGATTTGGACTCAAGATTGATGTTCCGGGAGCAACGATTCTGTCAACCTTTGGATTCAATGCCAAGAACTATTGGCCGGACGTCATCCGACTTGCATCAATGTTTTTAGTATTTATTTTGATTGCTTATATTTGGCTTGTATTATTTGTTAAGGAAAGACGATAGATTTAATATACAATTTAAACGGCTTTAAGCAACGATTTGGAGGTCTTGCTTCCTATCCTTTGCGTAGATATCTTTGTATTTGTTGTAAATATTCATTAATTCTTCAATATATAAAGCCTGTGTTGATAATAGCTGTTCGTCTGTTGGTTCTGTTTGCCCTGGTTCAAGTTTTGGTACGGGAATAGGTCTACCAACTTTATAAATATGTATTAGTATATATGTATACACTCAATCATTCATCATCCCTTACCAACTGTCACAATGGGATGTCTAAAAGGAACCAAGCCTACACTGTCTATCAGAGTAGTACATTAGTATCTAAAAAAAGATGTCTATACTACTTACAATTAAAAATACCGCGTCCATAGAATACAGGCATTGTAAATCCTGCAACCTTTTGTATAGTCTTTTGAAGTGTCAAGATGATGCCTTTATTGCTACTATCTATTTGCTCGTAAATGTCGTTTTCTCCAAATGAAAATGTGGGCACAAGGCTAGCCTGATGACGAATAGCCATTCTTATGAATCCCAGTCTCTTCTTGAGTACCAAGTCAGCAATACCAGGACGAGCCTTCAAAGACTCAGTTGCGCCGCCTACGACAATGACAATCGCAGTTCCTGGACCAGAAGACAGTAGATTGCTACAAGAGCGGCGTGATACAGAGGCCATACCTATCGCCAGAAGAATATCACGATAGAAGGGTATTCTAAAATTCGAATTTAACGTTAATAAAAAGGGTGTGATGCCAGGAAATAGATCGGAAAAGCCGGTTGCTTCAGAAACAAAGTTGGCAACAGCGCCTAGACTGACAATACCATGAGGATGATATCCGAAAATATAGTTTTTAGTAGGATCAAGATCGGCTTCCTAGTATTTTCATTATGTCAGCAAAAATAATGATGTAACTGTAATAAGGTTGTGCCGTATGTAGAACCCTCACCTTGACAAGACTAACTGGAAAATAATTTGCAAAGTAGTGCCAGATTCTTAAACGGCGAAATCTTTCTGATCGACGACCGCCATTCTCATGAGATTGATCCATCCAGATATAAATTAGATAGGCGATATGTAATGGCCAAAGGACTGTGATCGTGAGGGAAACAGTGAACAGTAAAGAACATCCTCCGATTAAACTCAACCAGCAAACTATAGCTGCTGTCTGTAGCCTTCGTTCAAGGGGTATGCCTCGAAGTGGAGCCCATTGGATTTTTATCTTTTTTTGATATCAGTATGTCTCTGTTTTATTGTAGTTGTTTCTTTTTACCATATTTTAATTTAAAAAAAGAAAAGGCGTTAATTGCTTAAAAGTCAACTCCAGGCTTTAAAAATCCTGTGGACTGTCTGAAGTTGAAGATCTGGACTTTAATCACTAAAAAGCCTGACATTGAACCTAATGCCCTTTTTGCTCATAAGACACGGTTAAACAATCTTTTATTAAACCTAAGTGGGCACGTAGTATCTTTATACTGAAACTGCCCAAGCAAGTTCAACAAAGTGAGGTGAATAATGTGGTGGGGTGAGAAGGTACTGATGGTGGAGGGAGAAAACACACAATCTAATGGGAGTGGGTAGAGGGAGCTAAACTAATCGTTATAATACTCATAAGATACGATTAAACAACTATGTTTATTAAAGAGAATAAAAAGATCACTGTGAGCGCATTGAAACTATATAATTTCGTCCCGCCCGGGCCAGATCAGAAAGTACATAGAGATAATTGTTTGACAATTAGTAACAAGTATGAAAACCATCTTGCATCTGTTCGATCCAAAAAGGAATCAACAAAACATTGTATTCAAGAACTGTCAGATGATGAGCTCTTCACCAAACAGAGTTGGATCCGTGATTCTTGAAATCCCCTCATACCTCAATAACCCCGCCCTCGCCTGAACCTGAAAGCTTTTATGCCAAGCATTCATAAACTTCTGGACATACTATTTCTATTTAAGTTGTTATAAATATCATTATTTTTATTATTTTCATTGAAGAATTAAATATCTGAACTCTCCTATTGTCATTCATATCATTGGGTTTAACAATATCAAAATATTTTTGCAGTTGTGGCCACAACACTAGATTGCCATAATAGAATATTAGGCATCAAAAGGCTTGTATAAAATGGAAAGACAACGACATCAATTCATTTAGACTAAAATTTAGAATATACCAAGTAATGTCCACAACAGATGCCAGCAATAAACACAAAAACTATCATCGACAGGTGCTGATATCTAGTACACCACACTTGACACATGAAGAACAGAACTTCATATCTTCTAACGCTGGCCAGTATAGTCAGATAATTATAGCATTGGCCTATCCTAAACCATATGAGTACCAAATATCCCTTGATATTGTCATTACTGCCCGCTCAGCCGACTCCTAGAGCACTCGTAAGCAAGTTCAGTTGCTCTGTTCAACTGGAAGTAGGCCACACTAAAGCATGACAAAGAAATCGAAGATTATCAGATGAAGGCTTAATGCCTTGAATTGAGAAAAGCCATCATTTTTCTTTTTGTTATGAGCTCTTCCTCTCACTTATAATAAAACAGAGACTCATCACTTCTTTGCTTTTATTCTACACATTTACATGAGTACTAACAACAACCCTAACTACAACCAGCACCTCAAACTTCTCATCTTTTTCTGTTTTGTATGCAAATCACCCATTAAAAAATATAAAAGCATTCAATATTCAGCCCACGTTTCTTCTGAGTACATTTCAGACTTTTTGTGATAAGAGCGGCATCATTAAAGGTCCCATACTTGGTTTTTACACTCTATTTATTATCTATGTTGTTGATAAGAATCTCCAAAGCTATGGCTGATTTTCTCTTGCCATAGTTCAAATAAAGAACATCAAAGCTCAGACACAGTTCTTAAACAGATTACTTATTTTGTTTGTTCTTGTTACTCTATTTACTGAGCAATCTTTAACAAAACCGGTTAAGTCATATATGTTAAATCTAACATCTTAACTTTGATGTTGAATTTTTCTGATAAGGATTAAGCTTATTGAGTCATCTATCTGATAAAGCATTTTATTCTCTAGAACAATGCAATGATCATCAGTTGCATTGCTGATGGAAGGGAGTTACAAGCACTCACGGTCGTATCAAGGAAAGTGTATTCAGCTGGTTTATTTTTATCAATATGATCCAGATGAGATTAGATAGGCTTAGTGATTTACGCTTATGTAAGGTCATAACTAAAACATTATTATCATGATACGCAACTTTAAAAGATACAAATAGAAAACATTGTAAAATATCCTGTTGTATGACTGAAAGGCAAATGTCCTCCCAAAATCGGAGTAGAGGACATTACTGATAGAAATCCATATTTTTTATTCTTTTACACTCATAATGTCTGAACAAACAACAAGAAGCGCATGGCCAGATCCTCCCAACTATTATAAAAGATATACAGACGAGAATTTGGAGTTATTGAAAGAAGCTAAAGAGAAGAATCAGTTTCCAAAAGAGCCCATTACATTACCATCAATACCCGAATTCTATCTTGAATCTCTTGAACCACCACAGCCTCCGACATCAGAATATACTGTCTTTGATCAAAAGTGGCAGATTCAAGATCAACTACCGACATTAAGTGAACTTGGAGTAAAGCAACTGTTCAAAGAAGGAGACATAGATCGTGTGCAGGAATTGAAACGACTTAATAGAATCTTGATCACACAGTTCTTACAGTTACTAGAGACATTGGTGACTAATCCAGAAGAGGTAAAACAAATGTGTGTAAATGTAACCAACACTCCTTATGTTTTGAATACAGTTTGGGAAATATATAGAAAATATCAGTACGATATTTATTAATATGCATCATATCTTGAACGCGTATCGACCACATCAAGCAAGAGAAACCTTGAGACTATTGATGGAAGATCAAATAGAAAAAAAGAGACAACGAGCTGAAGAATTAAGAGCGTAAGTGGTTAATATATTGAGTTTATTAAATATTAAGCAATTGAATAGGAAAACCAAAGAAACATTGAGCTTTCTTCAGAATTTGCAACAAGAATAAAATGTGTGTGTGTAAATAAACCGTATTTGAAAATCAGACAAGCTTTCTTTCTTTCTTTTTTTACACCTGTTTTAATGATCATTCTGACCAAAGAACACGTCAAGCCAGCCACTGCAAAGATCTCCTTTACAGATCTCATCAGAATTGGCCAATCGCCTGGTAACTGGATAGAGATTCACACTGAAGGAGGAAAGGTTGAAATGCAATAGATCTATTCTAGATCACACCTTTTAACCAAGCACAAATAGACACACTTTTGTAGACTTTGGCCAGCGAAAATACCAGATAATCATATTATTGTAGACCCATTCATTACAAAAGATGCAGATATAGAACAAGGTATGACAGGCACTATGGTATTGAGCATTGAGTTAAATAGCCCTCCTTCTTTCTTTTTAGCAACTACGATTATACCCATCAATAAACCCTCTATTGCAGTAAAAGCATCATTAAGGATTACAATAAACAAGCTAAATGATGAAGAGCAGTTGACCCAGCTTGGATTCATTTTTAATGAAGCTACTGAGCGTCAAAGACTTGCGGTAAGGAAACAACATCCTTTAGTAGTAACACTTTCGCTGATACACAAAGAAAGTATATAAAACGCATGTTGAATGGACTTGTTGTTAGATCAGGCTGCAGAGTATCAAAATTATCATCATCACCGATTATCATCAATGTAGAATACACATATCCAAAGGATACACATGTCATGATATCAAATGCTACGTGTATCTCTCTGACAGACAAAGAGAATGAGCCTGTCACAGAGCTTGAACGTTCATTTCAGCAAATGTCAATTACAGCGGATACAAAGCAATTTTCAAACAGTAGCAGCCTACAGAAAGCATACGATGCTCTTTTCGAAGTTGTTTGCTACCCTCTACTTTACAAGGATTGGTTTGAAAAGTTAAATATCGAATGTCCAAAAGGCGTTTTACTTTATGGGCCACCTGGTGTTGGTAAAACATTTCTTGTATCTTCTATGGCAAAACGCTGTAGTGCAAAGATGTTTATCATACAGGGTCCTGAAGTGTACGGACCATATATTGGAGAAAGTGAAGAAAAGTTACGTGCCAAGTTTGTTGAGGCTCAAGATTATGCAATGAAAAAGAGCTTGCCTGTTATTTTATTCATAGATGAAATAGTAAGCGTCAATGGTAAGGAAGGTCTTTTTCTTGTACTAATGACTCTTATAGGACGCATTGACACCAAAGCGTGATGATTCACAGTCGCAAGAGAACAGAATGGTCGCTCAGTTATTGACTCTCATGGACGGTGTAAAGTCAAGAGGTAGGCTGGTCATTGTAGGTGCAACTAATCGGCCAAACTCCATTGACCCTGCGCTTCGCCGACCGGGAAGGTAGTATCTACATGATGTAGGAATATGCTGTTACTAACAGGCTTTAGATTTGATCGTGAAATTTCAATGGAGCCACCTTCAGTAGACGATAGGTATTCTTTATTCGAGTCGCAGGTTGGTAATATACCATTAGATAAGGATGTTGATATACGTAAAGTATTACAATTTGAAAACAAAAGAGAAAGCATAAAAATTTATCGCTTTATAGAAACACTGGCGAATATGACGAATGGATATGTTGCTGCGGATATTAATGCCGTGTGCAGAGAAGCAGCTTTACTTGCTGTTCAAAGAGCCAGCAAAAGCTTGCAAGAGTAAAGTATCTATTGACATCAACTCTCTTTACTGATATATATAATCAACATAGAGAAGTTCTCGTTACAATGTCTGATTTTGTAACAGCATTTGCGGCTGTTGGTCCCTCAATGCAAAGAGGATTTCAAGTACAAGTAGAAAAGATGAACTGGAGCGATGTTGGAGGTTTGAAAGAAGTGAAAAAGGTAATAAATGACTTTATTTATTAGCATAACGACTCATCAATGACTTAGAGACTAAAGCAAGCTGTTGAATGGCCACTGTTATATAAAGAATCATTTGCAAAATTAGGATTGAAAGCTCCTAGGGGGATTTTACTTTATGGGCCTCCAGGTTGTAGCAAGACTAGTTTAGTCAAGGTAAATTGAAAAAGACTGGCGCAATAGAAAAAAAGCATACTAAAGCTCAAGAAAGATTCTCGCTGCTTCCACCAATATTGCTTTTCTTTCGATCAATGGAGCACAATTGTATTCAGCCTTTGTAGGTGATTCTGAGAAAGTTGGTAAGATGTACAAAGCTTTGACCTGATTGACAATGCTAAAATGGATGTAGTTCGAACAACATTTCAAAAGGCACGTTCATCTGCTCCAGCAATTATATTTCTTGATGAAACAGAAGCTATTGTTGGTAAAAGAAATATGGGGAGTGGTGGTTCTGGTGGAGATAGTGTTCAAGAGCGAGTGCTGTCCACGCTATTAAATGAAATGGATGGTGTCGAGAGTGCAGATTCTGTCTTGGTTATTGTAAATAGTATACGTGATCAGAATTACATTCATTTATTCACTTTGATGTAGGGTGCTACTAATAGACCAGATATGCTAGATGCGGCATTGATGCGACCTGGTCGCTTTGACCAAATCATTTACGTACCGCCTCCAGATGAAGAAGCCAGACTAGAAATCTTAAAAATTCATACGAGAAATATGCCACTTAGTTCAGATGTTGATTTAATTAATATTGCTAAACGAGTAATGTCTAAACAGAACCTTTCTATCAGCTCTGTTATTAACGCTTTTCCCTGTATATAGACTGAGTATTATACAGGCGCTGATCTCCAAAACGTATGCCGCGAAGCAGCAATGGAGGCTCTAAGAGCCCACACGGATACGCCATATGTGGTAAGTTATCAACTTCAGGATTTGAAGAAGATATCGTTATTAACTTTTTTTAAAAGGCCATGTCTCATTTTAACTCATCTTTATCCATTATTCCCCCTTCACTTAATGAACATAGCAACTATAAACGAATAAATGAGTCATAACACTCTGTACCTTTTATACAGCAAATATTCAATTATACAAAGGTAATTTGGGGCCAACTGCTGAACAATCAAGTTACAGCAGTTTTATTCATAATGTTTATTGTGTAAAGTAGCCATTATTTTTTATTATGCTTCTTTTTCTTTTCTTTTTTTCCTTTCTTGAATTTAGTCGCATTATCAACTTCCATGGCTTCAACAGTTTCTTCTGTGATTAGACTACCATCAGTTACTGATGCGGCCACTGATTTACTCCTTTTCTTGATTACTTTAGTAACCATAGCCTCATTATCTATGTCGTCCAAGGCAGCGCTCATGGCAGCTATAGCCTTGCGTTTACTTTTACGTGTTGACGATAGTTCTTCCGTAGCAGGCTGCTCTGCTGTTTCCTCCACTGTTGACTCAACAACATCTGTCGTTTCTTTTTCTATCTTCTTTGCACCCTTTTTATTACTTTTTCTGCCCTTTGTCTGTGTTGATTCTGTTCCTTTAATTGGAATGTAAGATTCATCATTGACTGGCTGTAGATCAAAGAGCTTATATAGCTCAAGCACAGCTTGCTCTGTTGTTTCCCGAAATTTTTATAAGTGCACAGACAATGGCTTGTTTAAATTGCTACAAGTACCTTTATCCTTTGCTTCAATCATGAGATCAACATCATCTGTTGTTGGTGGTAAAGTCTACAATAGACATAATGAGTTCTTGTTTCTACTTTAACAATTTGAAATACCTTGACTCTATTTTATAAGCAAGTTAGTATATGATAATTTAACTTTTTATATAATGACGTATTTGCCTATCGCTATGTGCTCGCATCTCTGTTATACTCTTTGCTCCTCTTCGTGATTCTGAATAATGTTGCTGTGTGTATAAACAAACGATTAATACAGTCATTTATATAGAAAGAGTGATGCGTACCTTTGGTTTTATTCCTCTTTCTGCCCATATCTGGTTAATTTCTGGAAGAACACTGACCAGATCTTTTATGTCTCCTGGGTTTATACTATAGATACATATATATAAGTTATCTGTTATTTATATTTCTAGGCTTTGTCAAGAGCTTACTAGTGATGATGCCTATAAAGATTATTATAAGTAAACACAGATGCTAACCTAGGCATTCGGTCTATTACCAGTCTAATACAATAGGTATCTTGAGTTTCTTACACACCGGAAGCAGATCAGACACGGAATACCCAAATTCATCATTTTCCAGTACCTAAAGATTGCACAGTATGTCAAGATCTGAACGAGCTTTATAAGTATATAAAGTCTATATTACCAATCTTCTCTTAACAGGTTCTGGAAGCTTTACATATTGTTCCTCAAATCGCTATGTCAATAGGTCAGAACGAAATTTAAATGATGTAATAACGCCTTCTACCGCTATAGCAGATTCCTTGTCACCTAAGTTGGACCATTAGCAACTAATGCAGCCTATCTGGTGTTTGTGCTTACCGTAAACTCCGCCCATATGTCTTTTAATGATTAAGTTCGTAAGCATGAATTTTTTTGTAATAAACATTACACTTACATGATCATAACACCATCTTTATCAAGTCCCATATAATCCATCATTTGAGCATGATCTATGGATCAGATAAGTTACGTGTATATCTTTCATATACTTCCAACTTACGACTCAGATCACGAACCGTATTTTCGACCACTTTGGGTGTAAGTGACACCAGCTGATTGTATTGTCCAGGATGAGTTGTCTAGATAGTATTAGACTTAATGCAACATAATTCAAAGCAAGGCAATACCAATCTATGATTGTATTTTCTAGCTAATACGCCTACTTCAGCAAGTGCATCCTTCGCAAAATCAATAGAGTAACTATGGTAATATTAAACAAACAGAAACAGCTTATGATTACAACATACCCCACTTTTTCATGAGTTGCAAGAGGAAATACTTCACTGGATATGCGCATGAACTTTATATGATTATCTACAAAGTTTCTTTGAATGACCCGTACCACTCCAGTGTAAAAGAGCCAGTTATTACCTTCATTCCATTGTATCAACTTTTTCAGATCCTCAATATTCTATATGTAAAAAGATATAAGAGACATGACAATCTCCTTCTTTTTGTTTACCTGTAATGCTAGTTCTTGTAAATATTCAACACCATTCTTTTGCGCAGTACCTACAAGAAATAAGTACGAATAGAAAAAACCACTCCCTTAGAACTTACTTAGACGACATGTTCTTGAACAGAACACAGGCGGTTTTTGATGTCTAAGAACAGTATTGAGGCAGCTATAAACGAATGCATTAGATTCAGAAAGAGGCTCATCATTCATTAGCAACATACGCATATCCTAGCCTTCCTTTAAAATCTCTCGGATCATCATGAACATAGCGTGCAACATCTACTACTCTCGTAGTTTTGGCTTCGGCTTTGATAGATCTTATCTGTTTTGTTGAAACTGTAGGAGTATCTAAACTAAGAGCTGCACTTGCTGCTTTAACAGGTGCCATATTAATCCTATTAATTGCTATTGATAAAGGTAATTTAATAAAATTGAAACGGATAATTTTGTAAATTAAAAAAACAATTGAATAGCCTTCTTCAAACAGGACACAGTTAAAGATCAATCGATCAGAGCTTCACTCGATCCGATCTGCAGGAAAAATGTGACTATTAAGTTTCAAATGGGTTAAAGAGACAGCGCTGAAGTAGCAGTGACGCATCTCAAGGCTCTCATTGTCGTCAGGGTTATGTTATCCTGTATATTATAGACAAGGGTGAGTTTATTTTAGTTTGTGGTCTCTCTTTGTAGAATACACCATTTATATATTAATTAATGTACTATTGCTTTTAATCAAGTTGAGGATGGCTTTTCCTTAGAATAAAACTGCTTTGAAAGTGCTATGATATCGTCAGCACTTGTGATTGAGCTTAAAGAGTGATAAGTAAGCAGAGGGTTCCTCAAGCATTGAATTATAGACTTACTTTATCTTGTCTAACGGATACTCTTTTTTCAAAAGGTTGGCCAGCACTTTACCGGGACCAAAGCATAAAAAATCATCAACATCTTGTCCCTTGCAGTAGCCAATACTACGTTCCCATTGTACCGTTGCTGTAATTTGTTCAACCAATAGTTTTGGAATTTCTTCAGCACTAGAGTACTACTTTCATACACGTTAAACATATCATAGCAACTGCACACATGTCAAACCTACCGGCCTTGCAGTGACATTACTAACCACGTCCACACAAGGCATCTTAATTTCAACTTTACTTAATGCTTCTCGCATAACATCTGCTGCTGGTTGCATCAAAGAACAATGGAAAGGAGCACTACAAGAGCTCAGCGTCACTAAACTTCATTTTCTTGTTGAAACTTACGATACTGGGAGATCTACTGCACGAGCGGCAAAGCGACGTTGTTGAAGTGTACGAGAAGCTTGATCTACACCCTGTGTTGTGCCGCTGATAACAACTTGGAATGACTAACATTATTAATATTTCCTCCATCTAAAATATGTATAAACTTACGCTATTGATGTTTGCTACATGGACCAGTTCTTCGGGTGGTAGACTTTGATTTATTTCTTCAATCGCCTTTTCTAGTTCTGCCAATTTATCTTTTCTTACAACGAGCGCAGACATAGCTGTTTTGCCTTGTTTATCTGCTACTGCCTGTGTCATGACTTCACCTCGTAATCTGACAAGCCGTACGGCATCAGCCAGAGATAATGCTTTTGTGGCTACCAACGCAGTATATTCGCCAAGTGAATGACCTAGGACATGGTTGGATGATTTTGAAATGTCAAACCCAAATTCGATTTCTAATGCGCGTAGTATGGCGATGGATGTCGTCAGAATGGCTGGTTGTGCATTTTCAGTGACCTTTAGCTCTTCCTGTATGTATTTAAAAGTGTAAATAAAAAAGTTCGCAAAAACATTAAAGTCTTGCCTGTTTTCCTTCAAAGATAAGCTGACTCAAACTATACTTGAGTGCTTCGTCTGCTTCCTCAAATACTAGCTTTGCTGATCTAGGATAGAGGCTATACAAGTCCTTTCCCATGCCAACATACTGAGATCCTTGTCCTAGAGACATTCTTTAGTCAAATGACAGGCTCTTGATTACAGATCGTGTTGGTCTCTTACCAGGAAAGAGAATAGCTCTGTGCGCACGCTCAATACCTGCTGTACTCTATCAATGATTATGAGCTTATGTATAAGATGTACACTATATTGATCTATTTACCATCCATGTACGACGTCCAAGCTCCTTTGGGATATGTCTCCAAGCACGCATGTTTTTAATAAAGAGAGAGCAAGGGAAATAGGATTATGGAAGACAGATTTTAACGCTACACAATATTTCCATATTTGGATTTCGTTACTGTAGTTGATGAAAATCAGACGCCTGTAATAAGGTAATAAATACGCGCAAAGATGTCAATACCATTACATAAATGTTGTCCAACGCTGCTTTCCCTAATGACTTTTACAAGCTTGCAAAAACGAAATTGGCATATTCAACTTAATGAAGTTTTTTCAAATAGTCTGTACAATTTAGAAGAATAAAATAAGACACGTTGTGTATCTATTTGATGGTAACGAGGATAATATGAAATCCGAAGCGCTTATATAGATATTCCATTGATATAGCAATAATGCGTGTAAATGATGATACATTTTATTAGTCGTATGTATGAATGGGATATGCTTTAAAATTTATAAAAGATCGTAGTCGTCCAGCTATAAAAGAATAAAAAGAGGTTAAATATCAACATACGCACACACACACAACTTCTAAGATTACCTTGTCGTTGTATTTCATAATCTTTCTCTTTATCTTTGATGTATCTACCCATGTAACATAATCTTCCATTGTTCTAGTAACCAAGAATGCAGGATCTGTAATTGTTTGAGGCCCAACACGAACATGACCTTGTTCAACAAATGTCACTGCTTCTCTTACAGTTTCAGCCATTTTTAATCTACACATAACAATCGGCAGACGTCTACGACAGAATGCGGATACTGTCACTTTACGGCAATCTGAAAATTTGGTGGTTGCATTCACAATGCCCATGTTGTACAATTTCTCCAATAAAGCCTTTTCCTGTTGTGTTCTGAAAGGATCTCGAGGATCTAACAAAGAGATCTTGTTTGCTAAAGATATAATATTTCCAACTAACTTGTTGTATCTAAATTCATATAAGCTGGCTGCGTATTGTGTCAATCATTGTTACTTACTTGTGATAATCTTCTCTCTGCTGCAAAAAGTATTTACGAATCACTTTTATTTCACGAAGTGTGTCGTCTTTCTTCCATTGAAGAAAGTCCACTTTTTTTAACAGTTTTTGTTCATGGTGCTTTAATTGTCTCATATTGTTTGTATAAGAAGAAGCCCTTTTTTTTCTCAGAGATACTTGAGAAAAGAGAAAAAAGATAAAGCAGTCACTTATACTCCGCCCTCCTTTGATTACGATTTAGGATGAACTCTGAAGGTTTTATTTGACCTTTGCGGCAATCAAATTTACTAATACAATCTTCATCTTCCAGAAGCTGGCTTATGTCGTACACTTCTACTTCGCTAACCACTGGAAGCCTATCTAGACATAACTTGAATATGATTTTGTTGTCTTTAATTAACACGATTAGATTTTTTCATTCACAATATGCCACTATCTTTAAGATTTACCATAAAATGGTTTACAAGATTTCTACAAACGTAGAAAAACTTGCAAAGTCTAAAGTGACCAGGATTATATCCGATCATATCTGGATAACGTATGAGGTCAATCATTTTATACATATGCTTTATCAGCTGCGTTGCCACCGGCGCCGGCGAACGAAATAGTACCTTATTTATCACGCTCAGACATAGGCTAATTTGCCTTGGAGTTAGTGAAACAAACGTCTTGTCAGCTATGGCTCGACATTTTAATTTATCTACCATAGTAATATTTAGGCGTATTCTTCTTTAGCTTCATGTTCAGAAGATTTCCGAACCTAGCCAATGAACTTAACTCTTAAGCAATCACTATCACCAATACTACTAATATCTTTTTTTGTATGAAGTGTGAACTTTATTTAACAAATTTTTTAAAAAATAAATTATAGCTCTATAATGGAAGATGATTTCCGTTCAAAAGGCAAAGGCGATAGAAATCCACTATGTTCCAGTTCAAAATTGTTGAAGACTGTAGTGGTGTACCACAGAGTGTCATCGAAGGTGCAACACCGGCGACCTTTCCATGCAGTTGCGATACCCGTACCAAAAAAAAAAAAAAAACTAAGAACGTCCGTATCGACTGTGGTTTGCTCGTGTATCGGAACAAAAGAAGTAAGCACGGACCAGATTTCGTCTGCAGTGAGGAAATTGTGTGACAGAAAGTATCCTTCGAAGATTAATGAAGAGGAAGCATTTTCAAACCCGAAAGGTGCTGATACCTGGGAACTCAATATAGAAAAATCTTCGCGAAGGCCAAAAGTAGAGTGCTAATCTCTGATGTTGACTGCAGGTTAGCTTAAGCTGTTCTTCAGCTTAAGAAAGAGCCCTTTCTAAGAAGTCCTTAAGTCTGCGGCAGCACGACGATGCGCAAAAACGAGCATAGCGAGTTGGAAGCGGCTAGTGTAGTCTTAAACTATACTTATGCCTGGTTAACTGGATAAAAGATCATCCAATTTATGCAACCCTCTAGTAGCGAAAACTCGTCTTAAAGACGATAGTTACACTAGACTGTACCCCTTTTTTATTATAGTATCTTTCTTTCTTTGTGGGTTTACAAACCAAAATTTATACAGAAAACTAGAAGAAGTATGAGTATTTAGATATATTTATTATCATACTTAACTAACAACAAAGCTGTCGTCAATAAGTATCGAATCCACTAAATGTCACACATTTCAGTAGTAACACAATACAGGGTAGACGAGGCTGTGCCCTTTTTGTTGTTTTGGAACATTTTTTCTTTCTTTCTTACCTTATTACAGCGTCTCATGACGATGACAACAATCTATCAGCTACCAACAGATATACTTGATCTTGTCTTTCAACACACAGAAAGAAAAACCCTTAAAAATTGTCGACTTGTTTGTGTATTGTGGTATCTTTTGACTACGCCGTACCTTTTTCGTAGTATTCAAATCAATAACACATCTCAAATTGGCAAATTCATAAGCTTTCACGCAAATCCAGCATCTGGTCAACTTGTTCAGATTGGGAAATATGTCAAACGAGTCACTACTGGTAGGAGCAGAAGGATATTTGATGAGTACATAGCATTAGTAGACTTTGAAAAATTTGTCAAATATTGCCCCGAGGTTACATCGGTTAGCGTTTCCTTGTCTGTTTTTAGAGGCAGTTTGTATTATTACTTGCTTGAAGTTGATGATAATATAAAATGGAAGCTTCGTAGGCTTGATCGAAATACTGAAAATCAAAGGTTTACATTGGATTATTACTACAAGTATAAAGACACTATCAAGGTCATACGATGGCTCAAGGACATTCAGGATTTTCATTTTGTAATAGACTTTCCATTACTTGAAGAGCTGGCTTTACCTTCAACTGCAGTTATCACAGACATACAAGATTTCATGTTCATTTGTAATACATGCTCCAATTTAACCGAAATAGACCTGTATACCAACATGAACGATAATTCAAGCTTGGCTGTTGACTTTGCTATATGTCCCTCATTGAAGACTTTAAATGTTAAATGCCGTTCTTTGATACCCAAGGTGTTGGTTGATTATATTACTGCAAGCTTGGTCAACCTTTCATATGTAGCCTTTTGGGTCGAAATAACATCGATACAAGCAAACTTTATTGAAATCTATAAGCAGCTAAAGGATTTTTTGTTTACACCTCAGAAGGAAGTCGTTTATTTAACATTAAAAGCAGAAGTAAGATACAGGGATAATAATGAACAAATATACACAATGATCGATGACTGTCTCAACGTCGCCTGTTGTCCTTCTAAGCTTAAAGCATGCAACTCTATTAAATGGACAGTAACCAGTTCCTCAGTTCTCATCATAGATTTACGCAAGTCATGGAATCATACAATAGAATGTCAAATCAGCATACCTTCATATTTGTTTAATGGTCTTATCGCAAAGAATGATTTTACAAGCAGCAAAATGCCAAACATTCATAAACTGTGCTTAGAAGAAGAATATATAGGGCACACTATGTCAAAAACTGTCGCTTTATTTATAGAAAAGGCTTGTAACTTGCAGGAATTGACTTTTCGCTGGCACTGCTTACAGAATACTTATAACTGTGTTTATGAATCAGTACAAATTTTGCGTTTTGAATGCTCCATATGTTATCCTGATTTTGCCACGAAGCTTGCTATATTTTTTCCAAACTTGAAAGAGTTACATCTGTACAAAACCAGTATGAATGGCAATCCTCAAAACTTTAGACATAGGCTGATACACTTGGGTAATTTATCCTTGCAAAAGTTATCATTGACTACGGATAACGCGTTTGATTTTGCAAAAATTTCAACGATGGATCTTGTATCCGTAAAAACACGAAATGAGCATCAATACATCAAAGTATGTGCTAACGGGATTCCAAAGACTATAACAAATGAAGAAGGGGCTGCGCTTTGGAAACACTTGGCTGCTGAGCATAGATATTTCATAATATGTAACGCTCTTGCTCACTTTGAGCTGAACAATGTTTACATTGAACTGATGAAATAGTAATAAAAGAAAGTTCTTTTTACTTTATAAACACAAGACCAACGGGATTTTTTTTTTTTTTTTCATTTATCGCAAATAAGGCAAACGTTGGCCTGCTTATAAATTTTTTATCTCCAAAAAAACTTTTCAACATCTATCTATGGCTGCACTTGAGCTTATTTTCAAGGGAATAAAAATACCGCAACACTATTTCCTGAAAGAGACATCATGCTCTTGTCACCTTTTCGTATAAATTGTATTATAAACATTGCAAAAATGCGACTTTACTGTCTGAAAAGATTGTATATCACTAAAATAGACCACTAATTAGATTCTGTCTATAAACATTTCATTGGCGTCCTTCTTTTTTCTTTTCTTACATTCATTAGAAATAATAATAGTAATGAACAACGTTGCTACTGGAATCCCAACTAACTGTTCTGCCTGTGGTATGGGTTTGAAAAGCAACTCAGCTTACCGTACCTGTCAGACATGCAGAGAACGAATAGCAGCCTCACGATGCAGTTATGAAGTTGCCAATGGAAGCAAAATGCTCCTCATTAATTCTATAGTTTTTCGTTGATTCATGCAAAGATCATTTTTATTCAGGTACCGTCAGTATTAAATGTCAACAGTGTATCTTCCTTACAGTAACGTTATCTACTACAATGTCAGCGAAAGGCATATTATGCTTACTGGTCTTGTATGTCATCAGCTAGAGCCATTTTGTTAAACCTTTTTCTCTTTATCATAACATCAGAATGCAGTGCAGTGCTTGTCGAAATTATTTAAATACATTTTTCAATTTTGACCGTACGAGCGCAGAATACTCCAAGCGGAAGACATCCAGCAGCAATTTGTATCTTGTTTTCTTTCTATCACTTTATTATTGACATCTAAGTATTCTTCATTCTATACATACCTTGCTTACTAACGCTAATATTTAAGCTGCATTATTTAAACAAGAACTTTTATAATAGATCGCACAACAGCAACAACAGCTGATATGGGATTATAGCACCCATATAAAGTAGATATATTCCTTATAAAGCAGATACCAATTTGAATAATGATTATTCAACTTATTCAAAGGCGACAGCACCGCTCGATGAACAGAGGGTGGCAACTAATTGTCAATATTCTCCTATTCATGAGCATAATAATCATTACTCATATACTATGCCAAAAGCATACCAGTACACAAGCTCAAGCTAGAAAGAGGTGGCAGAATACCTTTGGACCATCAGATACACCAATTTATAGATCAGAATAAAAGGCAACAACTCTAACGCCAGAAAAGTGTCTGTATATGATTATGGAATACACAGGCTACATCCTAAGAATACGCTGGTGTCATTTGCATATACCTCGGAGCATTCTAAAACATGCTTAATAGACTTTTAAGCATCAACTGTTCAGCAATATTCAACATATATGTTACGAAAAAGCACGATAAAAAGGCTTACAATATCAGTTTCCACCATATATTACCATCAGAGAACATAACTTCTTAAATCAGCAATAGCAACAGTAACAGCAAAACGATAACAACAGCAAACAGCAACAGCAGCAGTAGCAACAACAACAATAGCAGCAGCAGCCAACGGTCGACAGGCTCTCCATTGAATGGATCCGAATAAGAGTAATCAACAGATCAACCATATTATCATAAACAAGCTCAAAGCCCTTTTCCATACGCCTTCATCATCTTCAGCCAAATGAACTCCTGTAACACTATGTACACAAGAACGAGCAATCTTTCTTCGGTAAGCGCCCTGGAACTCACCACAAGTCAGTAATCAAAGCGGTAAATTCAATAATGTCCACTTGTTACTTTTCGATCTTCGCGATACCGAAGAAAGACAAAAGACCTACTATCTGTATTAAGCCTTAAAGGAATACATCTCTGACACCAACCTGACATATGCGCCTCAGCATACAACTGAGCACAATGACCACTAACTTATTCACCTAAGCAGAAGATATGCTGTATCTCGCAGTAAAAAACTCAGTAACTATAGCAAAACATCACGAACAATACGCAGCCAGAATACTCAATCTCCTTCCAATATCATATATCACACAATGAGTCATAGCATCATCGCCCGATAGTACTTCTACCATATCACCCAAGGACATGAGCGCAGGCGGTGCTCAGATATCGAAACTCTCTTAATACTCTTCGCGTCCAACAATATCCGCGGCTCTGACTTTATTCTTCCAGCACAATATTACACATGGTAATTGATATGACTCATGAAATAAACAGTTTATCAACAGGATCAACACAGCATATTCAAGCAATGAAATACTATCTCAGTATGACTTACAGCCCAATCTTACATTACACAACAACAAACATCTTTTCGTTTTTGGACAAAAATGGACGCACCCCAAATCAATCAATTGGAGAGAATAGGAATCAGTATATTTGGCATTGTAGACGCGTCTACAGCAACAAACCAAAGCTACAATAATACACATAGGCGATACATTTCATTGCTTATATCAGCAAACAAGATCAATATACAGTCTCTGCATCAAATATACCTTGCGAAGAAACTATATCATAGAATCTAAAATACAATGTTACCATTCAGGCACAGTACATTACCTACGTTATGACGAATGGAGGACTACGGCGAATTTTTACAAAGAGCATCTATCAAATCAACGCTTCCGTCTTCCATAACATACAACAATACTTTGATTACCAACAAAATCAACGATTTTCCTTCAAAAACCAGTTATTAAAACCCGGGCCAAGAGACTGCACCAACCGACCCATTTTATATACCTTGAAACCAGTTTCAATATCTATGACCAGCAAATATCTCAACAAGATCACTCGGGAAGAAATATCGTCCACAATTATCTTTTAATTGATCCCAGCGCTCCATAATTTCACCATTAAAATAGCTAGCCTTGACAACACTAATGCTACTGGAATAACAACACATCCAGCACAAGAACCTAATGATATAATAATCTTCTGAAGTCGACTTAACGCTCTCCGTCGGAAACACAAACAATCAATCTTATCAATTGAGTCTTAGCGCTCAAAATCATCTGCAACTTCTCAATGCCGTAGATAGATCGCCTTTGACTCCACAACAACAACATTCCGTTCAGCATAAGCAATATCACTTTCAAAATCCTCAGCTACCCAATAAATCAACATCAATTTCAGATCAACACCGTAAAACACTGGCAAACAACAGTCCTCAAGCCATTTATCTCCTCTCCCTCTCTGCACTGTGATCTTTTCCTTATTTATACTACTTGGCCGCATACAAGTTTCCCGTTTCTAGCTCTTTCCCTTTCGCCACACGCATTCTTGTTATTGTCATAGATTGCATACTACCCACCAAGATCTTCATTATTGCTCCTCCAACTCCATTCGGCATCGATCCCATAACAAAGGAAGTTTTTATTCGATCTTTTGTCGTACTTTATCTGGGGAATATTTTTTTGGGATTCTTATGCTTTTACCTTCTCGTGGTGAATCCTGTTAATTTATCTTGGTTTAATATCAAATAATATTGAACCAAGATAAAGAACTGAAAAAAGCACGAGTTCAATAAAAAATAATCATTACTGAAATACTTTATCATCTAAAACGTATCAGTGTAGTTTTGGCTGATCTTTGACTTTATGATCAACATATTCTATATACTTGAATACAAACCTATCCTGAATATAATATCTGATCATGGCTTAAGCTAAAGCTATGGCCATGTCTGTCCTGTGTTATGTGATAAAAAGCCCATTACGTTATACTATTCAGTATTTCTAATTATCCAATCATAAATGACTACTTTTAGTAACATTCAAACTTGTATAAAAAAATAATATTCTTGTTCAAAATGAACTGCTCTTATGAAGAGCAAGATTTTTCAAGTAAACCATACCTTGCCTTGTATGCGTTATCTATACTGTATTTAATAGATGCAATGATGTTTACTGATATCAAGTTTGTATCTGCTACAGAAAAAGATGCTACTACTGTTTCTATTGTCATACTTCTCATTCTCCTTCTTAAACTGTATATAGAATGCTTCTATCTTTAATTGTTAAGCAGCGTTGAGTACTTTATAAGCAGTGAGTCCAATAGCTGCTAAAAATTCCATGGTTTGTGTCTTATCTATTTCTAATTTTAAAATAAGCTCGTAGAATGGAGTGTTGTAACGTTACTTTCAATTACAAGTACCTAGATTCGGGTTTAGATGGAATTGTGAAAGTCCCCGGCTTTTACTTATGAGTGCCTCCTAACACAAACGATCAAAAAGAGCAAAAGAATTACCAACATGCGATAAAAAGTCTACCAACCCTTTTGTTGAGCTGTATGAGGACATGATAACAATGCTTACTTTAATAAAAAGTAATCTTTCCCTTGAATGGTTGTCATGTAACACAGACTCTTATTGTGTGCTTTACAGTCCGGCGATCATCCGGGGGCAACCAGCAGTCAACATATAGTGTGTGTAACTTAATTGTGACCCAGCCAGATTGAACTTCTTTCTCGTTGGTCATTCTCCTTTTTTCTTCTTTCTCTTTCTATTTTTTTTTATTATCAAACAAGCAATGTTTTTACCAAAAGAAAAAGTAAAGCCTCCACGTAGCTTAAGGACTGCTCGGCTTTCAGTAGTGAAAA
The DNA here is from genome assembly GCF_002708625.1 of Rhizopus microsporus ATCC 52813. Taxonomy (NCBI): domain Eukaryota; kingdom Fungi; phylum Mucoromycota; class Mucoromycetes; order Mucorales; family Rhizopodaceae; genus Rhizopus; species Rhizopus microsporus. Next base: position 415,679 of record NW_019671927.1, on the reverse strand, counting down.
ACAAAATATCGACACCTGTTATGCAAACCACACTATCAACACCCAACAAAGCGATTAAAGCTTTATATGACTATCATGCACAAAGTCCAAATGAGCTTTCATTTAAACGAGGCGATTTCTTTCTAGTGACAGGAAGAGAAGGAGATCATTATTTCTATGAGGCGTTTAATCCCATCACAAATTCACGTGGTATAGTGCCGATACAATATTTCCAAGTATTAGAAAAAGATGAAAGAGCAATGACTGATTCGAGGTCAAAGAAGGGATTAGCAGATCATAATGAAGGTATTATTGATGTGAGGCTTATATTTCTCATGTATATTCAATCATTGTTAGCTCAACATAAATCTCAGCCATTGTATGGAGTTGTCCTCTACGATTTCCACGCACAAAGATCAGATGAATTAAGCGCAAAGACAGGAGAATCAATCATTGTGATTGCACAACCTAATCCCGAATGGTATGTGGCGAAACCGATCGAACGTCTAGGTGGCCCTGGCTTGATTCCAGTTAAATATGTAGACATTCGCGACGCTTCTACTGGACGATCTATAGCAACAAGCAATCACACACCTCAAAATGTAGACAGTTGGAAGAAACAAGGATTAGGGCATGAAGTGTCGAGTATGCCTTTGGGTAAACTAGAAAACCAGATGCAGCAAATGACAATTACTGAGGAAGATGATGTCTATGGAGATTATTTTGCTACGTCTATTTCATCAAGTTCACGTCATGATGAAGGATCTATCGTCGTATCAGCATATATCGACTCTTATATATTAGAAGCAGATCAATACTGGTTTATTGTCTTTGCACGCTTAAAGAATGGAAAGTATCGAGTTTTATATCGACTTTACGAAGGTAAAAGAATGAGAATTAGACATATGGATCATATCTTACAAAATCATAGATTTTTATGACTTTCAAATTAACTTTTTACAAGAATTTCCAGCTGAAGCAGGGAAGAGAGATCAAGAGAGGATATTGCCTTATATGCCAGGACCATTAGACACAGTGGATGATGAAATAACAGGTAAATAAAAACTAAAAATGGTAATACGATATACTAATAAGGGATCTAAAGAGAAACGAGCCAGAGATCTATCTACATACTGTGCAGATTTATTAAAATTACCAAAATATCTATCGGAAAGCACGTGGGTTCAAGATCAACTATTTGGTATTCATGAAGGCGATGTCGAAACAGACGTAGATCCTAGTCAAGGACGATCTACTCATCCCAACGAATCATCTACAGTCAATACGGTTAGCGATACAGCAGTAACAGCAACGTCATCTTCTTCTTCTTCAACAGCCAAACCAACAATCAAAGTCAAAATAGTTTACAAGGATGAAATATTCGCCATCAAAGTGCCAGTACCGAGCACATTAGAGTTTTTACAAAACAAAGTAACAAGTCGACTGGGCTTCCCGGTTCAGTTATTATATAAAAAGGATGGAAACCAACTAACAGATTTGACAACCGAAAGTTTTGAAGCAGCTGTCCAATTAGGCAAATTGACCGTCGTTGCTTCTTGATCTTTTGAACAATAAAGCGAAATACATTACACATCTCTTTTTTTTTATAAAGTCGCGCGAGCATAACACATAACGGCTTTAAACGGCAATTCAACATGTCACGGATATTCTAAAAAAGGGTTATTTTGTATTGGCGTAACATAGTAATACTATAAACTTTTAATAAGCATCATGGTATAAAGCCCAAGTGTCTACAAGTATGTCAAGGACTGTTGCATTATCGAATATATTGAATAGAGAGGTAAATATCTGTATTTACTGATAAAATATAATTGCATATTTTCCACGTAAATGAATAAAGGGACATAAAGCAAAAAGCCTATTATAAATTCCTTGTAGCATTATAGTCTTAGTGCCTCTATCCTAACAAGGAATCTAAACTCTATTGATAACCGGTCTAGAAAAAGCATAAATATTTGATCAACTCTGGATTAATTACATAAAAGGCTCTGCAGGGATGGAAGGATCGAGAAAATACACTGATCACAATTATTCCCTACTACAAACTATGGTACCACAGTCAAGATACTCTTTAAATTGCGGCCAAGGTGCCTATATTTCCCCATAACATCGCTATATTATACCATTTTTTTTATTCTAGTCACATGATGTATAAAGTAACATGCTCTCCTGGCAAAAGATATTAAACTGTCAGCACTTTGGATCGTTTTTGTCCCTTTTTGTGCACCTTCCAACCTTTTTATCCATCAAACTCCGGTCATCTACTACGACCTCTCTTAACCTCGAGGATCAAGCACATGGCTTTGCTGTTTACAGGTAATATCATTGAAATTCTCTGTTGTCACCTATCCTTTTCTATCCTTTTCGCTCCAGCATTTCGCAAAACAGTATCACAACCAATTATTGGATAAACAAACAAATGCTATGTCATCTGGCAAAGCTTCAACTTGTGTATCCATGTCCAGTGAGTTGGCTGACAAGTCCAGAGCATCAAGAACACCTTTTCGTTATGTTTAAAAAAGAAAAAAAGGGGGCCGTTCATCCTCTCCCTTATTGGCTCTCATCTAGCTTATAGACGAGTGATACTTCCTCCTCTTTCCTTTTCTCCTCTCTTTCTTTAACCATTCAAATATAATAAAAATAAACTATTCAATGATATCCTTGGCTCTTTGCTGATTCACTTTAGTGTTATTGCTTCTATTTCGCCATTTAAAATAGGACATATCCTTTCTTGTTGGTCAATTTACTTTTTGAGCTTTCCTAAATAAAACCTTTAAACTCCGTCTTTTTTTTTAGCTACGTTTGAAGCACCTCGCCCTTTTCTTTTTTTTTTTTTCTTTTTTCCCATATTTATTTCCATAAACAAGCTCGTATACCATGACTGACCATCACGAAGAAGATGAGCTTGCACCCACACAAACTACAGGTTATAAGCCAGGTGAAAAAAAGACCCTTGAAGAATACCAGAGTTTGGACGCTCAAGATGAGAGTTTGAAGAAGTGGAAGGAATCTCTTGGTTTGAATAACGCTACAAATGGTAAGTGATATTCCCCCTCCTTCTTTATACTTATATTAATCATCATTCAGGTCCCTCTGATGATCATCGTCGAGTATGCTTATTCTTGTTTTCTTTTGATTGTCAAACTAAGTTTAAACACGTAGGTTATCGTCGAACATATTGCTCTTGAAGTCGAAGGTCGTCCTGATGTTATTGTCGATTTATCTACTCCCCGTAAGTCACTTTTTTTAGTCCACAGCATCTGGTATTAACATATTCAACAGAGGCTGTTGAAGCAGCCAAGTCTGCACCTTTTACTATCAAGGAAGGTGTCGAATACCGCATGAAGGTCAAATTCAGGTAAAAAGAAAAAACTCGTCCAAATAAGCTAGCTATTTATATCCTTTAAAGAGTTCAACATGATGTCGTATCCGGTTTGAAATACTTGCAGGTTGTGAAGAGAAAGGGTATCCGAGGTATGTTTCATGTTTATTTTATATGATTTGATAATTAATGTTTTTATTAGTTGACAAGACTGAAGAAATGATCGGAAGCTATGGTCCTTCAGCCAATTCATACGAAAAGAAATTCCAACTTGAAGAAGCTCCTTCAGGTCTTCTTGCCAGAGGCCATTATGAAGCAAAGGTAACGCCCCCTTTTTTTTGTTTTTTCTTTGAGCAACTCATCACCTCCTTAATAGAGCAAATTCATCGATGATGATAATGTTACACATATGGAATGGACTTGGTTCTTTGATATCAAGAAGGATTGGTAAAACCTTGAAGAATATCCTTTTTACATATTAAAAAAACAAATACCAAAAGAGATGTTTCTTTGTTACTATTTTTTTTTTTTTGTTCGTAAGTCTCCTTTTTTTTATGTAAAGTAAATTAAGCTTTTTCGAGAACATTTTCTTTTCTCTCTCCAAAACGGAACTTCCGGGCTTGTCGACATGAGTTTTTTTTTTCTGATTGTCATGACCAGTGGTTTAGCCTAAATTAGAAAGGGTTTCATAGGCAACCATCGCTTCCACTTTAATTAAATATAAATAATCTATTAAACATCTCCTGGGTATAGGATTTCTGGGAATACATTCATGTTGTCTGTCAATTCACAAAAGTGGTGTATAAATCGAATTGGATATACAAAATCAACAAAGAGATATATGTTGGCAAGGATATAATCTTCAGACATAACATTCTTCATAATAAAATAAAGTTCGAGTATCACATAGATGCATGTCAAACTGGAAACTGCGATTGGGAATATAATTTCTAACGGGTCCATCTCATATAGATGTCTAAACCATAGAGAACTTAGGCAGATAGAACCTAGACTACAGACACTATATCCCATTTGTTATTAAATGGATGCAATAAAATAAAATAAAAAACTTACAATGGAAATGCTCCAGAGAAGGGAAACTTCTTTTGCAAAGTATAAAAGAGTAAACAAAAGAGACCAAATGTAGACATCATGACCACTAGAATACCTTCCTTGTAAATTAACTTTGATACTATTATAGTTTGTATAAGTGTACTGTGTATTATAACATCTTTATGTGCTTACTCATATGTGAAGCTGCAATAGACATCGACACGCTATAGATGGATAACATCACAGTTCTACTCCTCGGTGATAACTGAAAATACTGCGTCCAGAGTTGCCATAACATGATTGCCGCAACTATAGCGGCAGGTAAAAGAGGTATCCACCAAACATACACACTATAAAGTTAATAAACACGAAAATATGTATGTAACTTGCTTACCTATCTTTAAGCCACTGAAACAATGGATAGACTTTAACAATAAAAAACGTCATACACGATATAGATAAGAGCTGACTTGCGGTTATTAATATAACTTTTCTTACAAAAGCTATTCTCTCCTTTTATTAGTCATTTCAAGCTTTTGGTTGGTCCTGCACACTTACCCATTTGCTGATCTTTGGTTGACCTAGAAACTGAAATTCCAAAAATATCTTGGTCAAGATGAGCAGAGCCGTAACGCTCAAGTGGATCTGGTAGAATTATAGGCTGATAGTAACTGCTGTCATGGCGCTGTATTGATTGATTCAGTGCATTGTAGTTGATGTTGCTCATTTCTAAATTTAAGGGTGGAAAGAGTTTCAAGTTAAGGCACCAGTTCGCTGAGAGAAAACTAATTTAATCCCCGTATGTTACACCGATGCTCCCGATGCCGTGGCGTACACAGTAACAAGGATCAAAAGTGAGATGAAGTAGAGCCAAAATATAAGGATGTCATATGATTTTTGCTGCTATATTCTTTATCTTACTTTCTTTCATATGATATTAAATAGGTTGTCAATAAAGTTTAATAACTTTGTTTGTTGTTTCCATAGTGACGCAATCACGCCGATTTTAATTTAGGGCACTACACAGGTACAGTCCAGCTGGTGGATATTGTCGGTTACAAAAAAAGTTATTGTCGGTCGCAGAAAAATGAAATTGTTGGTTAATGCAAAGATAAGTAACTTTAGTATATTGGATTAAATAAAAATTATAATTGATAGTAGATAATGCCATCACAGTAGTCAAATAGAAAATATTCACTAATAAACATTTATCACACAGTCAATGCAGCTTTACATTGACATTGGGTCAATCTATATATCGAATGAATTTGGTCTTTCATTAAAGCTGCGTTAGTAGCATACTACTGACCGTAAACTTATATTCATGGCTCTGCATAATTCAATATCGCTGCGGTAGTAAATAGATATAGATACTTCATTCTATTTTACCTAAAATAAAGGGCTCAATTCACAATCTGGTTAATTCTACTGATTTTTGTTTTTATAATTTTTTATTTTCTGTGATCTGTATCTCAGATTCTTCGCCCACTAATTTCTTTTTGCTATGAGCTCTTCTCTCTCACTTCTAATAAAAGGATAAAACAAAGACTCTTCACTTCTTTGCTTTTATTCTACACACTACCGAGTACTAACAACAACAACAACCAATACCTCATAACTGATAAACAATAAGACTACACAAATATCAGAAAAATCCCAATCCTCTTCTGGTAGAACAGGATGAATCATAGTATAACAGCCACATATGGGTCCCGCTCGTCGATAGCTTCTATGACAACGTTGATAGAATAAGCTGTGTCAGGTATGCTCAAAATTAAGTAAACCACCAACTCGAATATATCCTGCTATTTTATTGAACGTTCGTATAGGGATGACCTCGCAAGTAGTTCTAGTCACATAAGGAAACGTACAACTCAAGGAAGATTTGAGAGAGAAAAAACAGGACCAAAGCCTGATATGTCGATTCGTATTGTTTCCGGTGGAGGAAACCGTTGAAGTTTGGTGCATGTGAGGCCGCTTCATATTATAATGGGCCTGCTGACAAAAAATACTATTATGAATCCACAATCAAGCTTCCAAGAATGTTGAAAGATATGCTATTTGACTTGCGCGAATATGTTGATTGGGATGTGCAAAAAATTAAGCAGATTGGAGTTGAAGGATGCATCCAAAGTGGTAAGTGCTTGAAAAATCACCTTTATTTTATTACTGATTATTAGAGCTAGCTTTGGTCATTGAGTTTCTTACTACAACCCACCCAAAAGGATACGTATGCCGCTTAACTCGATCGAAGAGTTTCGAAGTTGGCTGTAATGTCAATACTTTCCCAAAAACGTTGGAGGTACTAGCAATGCCGTTGGTCATGAAGATTAGAAAAACCAAATAGAGGTACCAACAAGTACGCAAGATATACTGACTTTAGTTTTTTCCATAGTTTCGTGTCGAAGATTGTGTAAAATTAATTACACGTCCAACTTTTGATATAAATTCAATGGAACACCAGTCCTCCCCCACTCTGATCAAGTCTATGCCAACGCCATGATGTCCAGTGTCATGATAATTTTATAGTACCTTATGATATTATTCCTTTATGCTTAAATTCACATATATCAATAAAAGTCTATTATATATTACAACATAAAGAAATTCTCATCGGCAGAAGCAGCATACACATAATTTGTTATGGCCATATTCGACAGTGATTTAGATAAACCACTAAAATTTCGTAACATATTCAATTTTTTCTTGAAGTATCATGAATGAGTATTTTATCTATAGTATTGAGCAAATTGAAGACAGTGGTGCATCGAATAAAAGTTACAAGCGGCCCATAATCCAAAAGAGTGATTTGCCTGTCTACAACTGCCGCTCGCGTTTAAAATTGATATACAAAGATGTTTGGCGACTATCTACTTCATGAATTTCAGCGACACCTGTGCGCTACACTTTAATGAAGAAAGCCATGATGTTTTCTTGAACCTTTAATGGCATTAAGTTTATGAACTCAGAGAACGTAGTCTAGTCGAATGTCGGAGTGTAGCCAACTTTTAATCTTGAGTAAGTTGATAGATTCTAACAGTTAACGACAATAGTGCGAGCGATACACTTGGCCATAGCGATTTCGAGATCCAATATCTAGGTTGTGATATAATGCTAGTCCGCTAGGACAGCATCCGTTAAACGAGGTCTAGCGTTGTAAGAAGCATATTTCCTAATGATGCTCACGGACAGCGCCCTCAACAGAGCTAGTGTCTTGACAACATCTATTCTTAATCAATCCATACTTATACATACCCTTTGCAGTATATAATACTACGCCATCAATAACATCAGAGACATACCCAAGTTTTGCTAATTCAATGTTTTGCTAATTGTAGTGACATGTTACTGGGTGCATACTTTTGGTATAGAACAAACAGCAAAGGCAATTACGGCAGGAAACTGAAGAGGGTGGATCTGTCACTCCTAGAGGTTTTTCCCAAATGCTTGAGCATGGATATCACATAAGTATCATAACAATAAATCAATATTTTATATTCTTTTCCTTGATTGATATCAAAAAAGAACTGATCCATGTTTAGGGGACTTGAATGAGCCAAAAAAAAAAAAATGATTTGCTGACTAAAATTTTGAATGCACATTTTAGAAAGTCTGAAAGCATTTACATCTAACATCTTGAATTGCTCTGTCTATAGATGGTTGTTGTTTGGCCAGGAAGTGTTTTTTCAATTGCTAGATTTAATTAAAGTCTAACAGATCAACATACCGTTGGAAAGGGAGATGCTCAGAGATGAAGAATGCTGATCTCTAGTATGAGATTTAAGCGTTTTTGGATTATCAAAGGATATGCTACAGATACTACAGGAAAACATGTGGATTGAAAATAATGGTTTTTTGATTATTACAACAATGGCATTTACGACGTTTAAAAGTAATGTCTAATAATGTAGCAGATTTATTAAGCAATATATAAAAAAGGGTGGTTACCAAACTGTTTTCTGTAAGAAAGTTGGCTGTTCCAATACAAGTACCCTCTATTATTGAACTTTGAGTAGGAGCAGGTGACGGAAGATGACAATTGGTGAGTGCCATAGCCATAATGTATCACCCTCAGTTTCAATGGACATGCGCCTATAAAATGCTAGTTGGTTGCTTAAGGAGTGTAGTGGGCGAAGAATCTGAGATACAGATCACAGAAAATAAAAAATTATAAAAACAAAAATCAGTAGAATTAACCAGATTGTGAATTGAGCCCTTTATTTTAGGTAAAATAGAATGAAGTATCTATATCTATTTACTACCGCAGCGATATTGAATTATGCAGAGCCATGAATATAAGTTTACGGTCAGTAGTATGCTACTAACGCAGCTTTAATGAAAGACCAAATTCATTCGATATATAGATTGACCCAATGTCAATGTAAAGCTGCATTGACTGTGTGATAAATGTTTATTAGTGAATATTTTCTATTTGACTACTGTGATGGCATTATCTACTATCAATTATAATTTTTATTTAATCCAATATACTAAAGTTACTTATCTTTGCATTAACCAACAATTTCATTTTTCTGCGACCGACAATAACTTTTTTTGTAACCGACAATATCCACCAGCCGGATTGTACACTACCAATTCATATCGCTTTTTCATATGCATTCACAAATATAATGCACGTACCACAAGAAAATATCCTGCATTTGCATAATTAACCATTATTTTTTATGAATTATTAATTGATACTGTGATGTGCACTACTGGAGATAGCATGAATAATAATGTAAAGTCAAACTGATTGGTAAAACCGTGCTTATTGTAGAATATTTATACGAATACCAAGTATCACACTCTTATATGGATTGATAGTCGCTTCTTGCGCTTCAAAAATATGCGCTAGTAAGTATCACCAATGTCTATTTTAAGATCTGGTGGTCACTACAATACCAAATTCTACTTATAAAACTTATTTTCAACCTTACTACTAACACCTTTTCCCCCTTACTAACACCCAGT